>NC_069499.1:15386789-15689289 GCF_027579735.1 Bombina bombina | reverse complement strand
GTTGGCCCAGATGGGGACCGGTAGTCCTGTTCGCGCATGCGCAGTGGCGTATTGGGGCGGATCGGTTTTCCGGATGTGGCAGAGCGTCTTCACTGAGGGGTATGATGGTGGCACTTATAAGAGGTGGTAAGTTGTTTAGTTTTGTAAGTCTGAGGACGGGCTACGGCCCGAAAATGTTAACTTAATGTACTAATTGTACTATCTGCAAGTAAATACTTTGCTTGTTAAAAACTCCAGTGAGTGCTTGCTTTATTTGGAGTGTATATATAGGTATATGTCTGTGTGTGTGTATATATGTATGTATATATATGTGTATATATATGTGTATATATATGTGTATATATATATATATATATATATATATATATATATATATATATATATATATATATATATATATATATATATATATATATATGTATATATGTATAATATATATATATGTATAATATATATATATATATATATATATATATATATATGTGTATAATATATATATATATATATATATATATATATATATATATATATATATATATATATATATATATATATATATATATATATATATATATATATATATATATATATACATACATACATACAGTGGATATAAAAAGTCTACACACCCCTATTAAAATGTCAGGATTCTGTGATGTAAAAAAATGAGACAAAGATAAATAATTTCAGAACTTTTTCTAAATTTAATGTGACCTATAAACTGTACAACTCAATAGAAAAACAAACTGAAATCTTTTAGGTAAAGGGAAATAAAAATAAAAAAATAAAATAATACGGTTGCATAAGTGTGAACACCCTTAAACTAATACTTTGTTGAAGCACCTTTTGATTTTTTTACAGCACTCAGTCTTTTTGGGTATGAGTTTTTCAGCATGGCACATTTTGACTTGGCAAGATTTGCCCACTCTTCTTTGCAAAAACACTCTAAACCTGTCAAAATGTGAGGGCATCTCCTGTGCACAGCCCTCTTCAGATCACCCCACAGATTTTGAATTGGATTCAGGTCTGGGCTCTGGCTGGGCCATCCCAAAACTTTAATCTTCTTCTGGTGAAGCCATTGCTTTGTTGATTTGGATGTATGCTTTGGGTCGTTGTCATGCTGAAATATGAAGTTCCTCTTCATGTTCAGCTTTCTAGCAGAAGCCTGAAGGTTTTGTGCCAATATTGTCTGGTATTTGGAACTGTTCATTATTCCCTCTACCTTGTCTAAGGCCCCAGTTCCAGCTGAAGAAAATCAGCCCCAAAGCATGATGCTGACACCACCATGCTTCGCTGTGGGTATGGTGTTCTTTTGGTTATATGCAGTGTTGTTTTTGCGCCAAACATATCTTTTGGAATTATGGCCAAAAAGTTCAACTTTGGTTTCAATTATGGCCAAAAAATAGTGCAATACCGTAATTTTATTGACACTTTGTGCTTAAATGTCAATAAAATTACGGTATTGCACTATTTTTGCTTTCTTCTCATTTCCACTGCATGTGATCTGGAACATACAATTGGAAGAAGATTCTACCATCCCCCAAGAAGCAGAACAAGGACTTTTGGAAATCCTCAGGATTTATCCTTCTTATGGTGCAGCACTTACCTCATAAGATTGGGGTCAAGGAATGTAAGTAGGAACCCCGACGGGGACTATCACTCCTCACTCCTATTTGACTTCGGATTATTACAATAAACTGTACATCATCATAATATTTCAATATCAGATTACTTGGTGTTTACAAAAGAATTGGATAATTATTTAACTATAAGGAGGTTAACCATCTCTTATAAGATTTTTTTTTAATATCACTTGGGTGTATACATTTATATACACATTTCTCTTGTTAAGTGTATCCAGTCCACGGATCATCCATTAGTTGTGGGATATTCTCCTTCCCAACAGGAAGTTGCAAGAGGATCACCCACAGCAGAGCTGCTATATAGCTCCTCCCCTCACTGCCATATCCAGTCATTCTCTTGCAACTCTCAACAAAGATGGACGTAGTAAGATGAGAGTGGTGTATTATAGTTAGTTTTTTAACTTCAATCAAAAGTTTGTTATTTTTAAATGGTATCGGAGTGTACTGTTTCATCTCAGGCAGCATTAGAAGAAGAATCTGCCTGTGATTTCTATGATCTTAGCAGAAGTAACTGAGATCCACTGCCGATCTCACATATTCTGAGGAGTGTGGTAACTTCAGAGGGGGAATGGCATGCAGGTTTTCCTGCAATAAGGTATGTGCAGTTAATATATTTCTAGGGATGGAATTTGCTAGAAAAATGCTGCTGATACCGGATTAATGTAAGTTAAGCCTTAAATGCAGTGATAGCGACTGGTATCAGGCTTATTAACAGAGATACATACTCTTATAAAAGTGTAATATAAAACGTTTGCTGGCATGTTAATCGTTTTTATATATGTTTGGTGACAAAACTTATTGGGGCCTAGTTTTTTCCCACATGGCTGGCTTGATTTTTGCCTAGAAACAGTTTCCTTAAGCTTTCCACTGTTGCAATATGAGTGGGAAGGGCCTATTTTAGTGCTTTTCTGTGCAGATAAAAATACTGACAGACATTCAGCTTCCCTCTGCATGATACAGGACATCTCTGAAGGGCTCAAAAGGCTTCAAAGTCGTGTTTGAGGAGGGTAACAATCACAGTAGACTGTGGCAGTTGTTGTGACTGTGTTTAAAAAACGTTTTTGTCATTTATTATTCTGTTTTTGTTATTAAGGGGTTAATCATCCATTTGCAAGTGGGTGCAATGCTCTGCTGACTTGTTACATACACTGTAAAAATTTTGTTAGTATAACTGCCTTTTTTCACCAAATTTTGTCAAAATTTGTTTCTCTTAAAGGCACAGTAACGTTTTTTATATTGCTTGTTAACTTGCTTTAAAGTGTTTTCCAAGCTTGCTAGTCTCATTGCTAGTCTGTACAAACATGTCTGAAACAGAGGATACTTGTTCATTATGTTTAAAAGCCATGGTGGAGCCCCATAGGAGAATGTGTACTAAATGTATTGATTTCACCTTAAACAGTAAAGTTCAGTCTTTATCTATAAAAGAATTGTCACCAGAGGGGTCTGTCGAGGGGGAAGTTATGCCGACTAACTCTCCCCACGTGTCGGACCCTTCACCTCCCGCTCAAGGGAGGCACGCTAATATGGCGCCAAGTACATCAGGGACGCCCATAGCGATTACTTTGCAGGACATGGCTGCAATCATGAATAATACCCTGTCAGAGGTATTATCCAGATTGCCTGAATTGAGAGGCAAGCGCGATAGCTCTGGGGTTAGACGAGATACAGAGCGCGTAGATGCTGTAAGAGCCATGTCTGATACTGCGTCACAATATGCAGAACCTGAGGACGGAGAGCTTCAATCTGTGGGTGACGTTTCTGAATCGGGGAGACCTGATTCAGAGATTTCTAATTTTAAATTTAAGCTTGAGAACCTCCGTGTATTGCTTGGGGAGGTATTAGCTGCTCTGAATGACTGTGACACAATTGCAGTGCCAGAGAAATTGTGTAGGCTGGATAAATACTATGCAGTGCCGGTGAGTACTGATGTTTTTCCAATACCTAAAAGGCTTACAGAAATTATTAGTAAGGAGTGGGATAGGCCCGGTGTGCCCTTTTCCCCACCTCCTATATTTAGAAAAATGTTTCCAATAGATGCCACTACACGGGACTTATGGCAGACTGTCCCTAAGGTGGAGGGAGCAGTTTCTACTTTAGCAAAGCGTACAACTATCCCGGTTGAGGACAGTTGTGCTTTTTCAGATCCAGTGGATAAAAAATTAGAGGTTTACCTTAAGAAAATGTTTATTCAACAAGGTTTTATTTTACAGCCCCTTGCATGCATTGCGCCTGTCACTGCTGCGGCGGCATTCTGGTTTGAGGTCCTGGAAGAGGCCATCCATACAGCTCCATTGACTGAAATTGTTGACAAGCTTAGAACTCTTAAGCTAGCTAACTCATTTGTTTCTGATGCCATTGTTCATTTGACTAAACTAACGGCTAAGAATTCCGGATTCGCCATCCAGGCGCGTAGGGCGCTATGGCTCAAATCCTGGTCAGCTGATGTGACTTCAAAGTCTAAATTACTCAACATTCCTTTCAAGGGGCAGACCTTATTCGGGCCTGGTTTGAAAGAAATTATTGCTGACATTACTGGAGGTAAGGGTCATACCCTTCCTCAGGACAGGGCCAAATCAAAGGCCAAACAGTCTAATTTTCGTGCCTTTCGAAATTTCAAGGCAGGTGCAGCATCAACTTCCTCTGCTTCAAAACAAGAGGGAACTTTTGCTCAATCTAAGCAGGCCTGGAAACCTAACCAGTCCTGGAACAAGGGCAAGCAGGCCAGAAAGCCTGCTGCTGCCTCTAAGACAGCATGAAGGAGCGGCCCCCTATCCGACAACGGATCTAGTAGGGGGCAGACTCTCTCTCTTCGCCCAGGCGTGGGCAAGAGATGTTCAGGATCCCTGGGCGTTGGAGATCATATCTCAGGGATATCTTCTGGACTTCACCTTTCAAGATTATCTGCAAACCAGATGAAGAAAGAGGCATTCCTAAGCTGCGTACAAGATCTCCTTGTAATTGGAGTGATCCATCCAGTTCCGCGGATGGAACAAGGACAGGGGTTTTATTCAAATCTGTTTGTGGTTCCCAAAAAAGAGGGAACCTTCAGACCAATTTTGGATTTAAAGATCCTAAACAAATTCCTCAGAGTTCCGTCATTCAAGATGGAAACTATTCGAACCATTTTACCCATGATCCAAGAGGGTCAGTACATGACCACAGTGAACTTAAAGGATGCCTAACTTCACATTCCGATTCACAAGAATCATCATCAGTTCCTGAGGTTTGCCTTTCTAGACAGGCATTACCAATTTGTAGCTCTTCCATTCGGGTTGGCTACAACCCCAAGAATTTTTACAAAGGTTCTGGGCTCACTTCTGGCGGTCCTAAGACCGCGAGGCATAGCGGTGGCTCCTTACCTGGACAATATCCTGATACAGGCGTCAAGCTTTCAAATTGCCAAATCTCATACAGAGATAGTTCTGGCATTCCTGAGGTCGCATGGGTGGAAAGTGAACGAAGAAAAGAGTTCTCTATCTCCTCTCACGAGGGTTTCCTTCCTAGGGACTCTAATAGATTCTGTAGAAATGAAAATTTACCTGACGGAGTTCAGGTTATCAAAACTTCTAAATGCTTGCCGTGTTCTTCACTCCATTCCGCGCCCCACGGTGGCTCAGTGCATGGAAGTAATCGGCTTAATGGTAGCGGCGATGGACATAGTGCCATTCGCGCGCCTGCATCTCAGACCGCTGCAATTATGCATGCTCAGTCAGTGGAATGGGGATTACACAGATTTGTCCCCTCTACTAAATCTGGATCAGGAAACCAGAGATTCTCTTCTCTGGTGGTTATCTCGGGCCCATCTGTCCAAGGGTATGACCTTTCGCAGACCAGATTGGACAATTGTAACAACAGATGCCAGCCTTCTAGGTTGGGGTGCAGTCTGGAACTCCCTGAAGGCTCAGGGTTCATGGACTCAGGAGGAGAAACTCCTCCCAATAAATATTCTGGAGTTAAGAGCAATATTCAATGCTCTTCTGGCTTGGCCTCAGCTAGCAACACTGAGGTTCATCAGACAACATCACGACTGTGGCTTACATCAACCATCAAGGGGGAACCAGGAGTTCCCTAGCGAAGTCAGAAGTCTCCAAGATAATTCGCTGGGCAGAGACTCACTCTTGCCACCTGTCAGCGATCCATATCCCAGGTGTAGAGAACTGGGAGGCGGATTTTCTAAGTCGTCAGACTTTTCATCCGGGGGAATGGGAACTCCATCCGGAGGTGTTTGCTCAATTGGTTCTCCGTTGGGGCAAACCAGAATTGTATCTCATGGCGTCTCGCCAGAACGCCAAGCTTCCTTGTTACGGATCCAGGTCCAGGGACCCAGAAGCGGCACTGATAGATGTTCTAGCAGCGCCTTGGTTCTTCAACCTGGCTTATGTGTTTCCACCGTTTCCTCTGCTCCCTCGTCTGATTGCCAAAATCAAACAGGAAAGAGCATCAGTGATATTGATAGCGCCTGCGTGGCCACGCAGGACCTGGTATGCAGACCTAGTGGACATGTCATCCTTTCCACCATGGACTCTGCCTCTGAGACAAGACCTTCTAATACAAGGTCCTTTCAATCATCCGAATCTACTTTCTCTGAGACTGACTGCATGGAGATTGAACGCTTGATCCTATCAAAGCGTGGCTTCTCCGAGTCAGTAATTGATACCTTAATACAGGCACGAAAGCCTGTCACCAGGAAAATTTACCACAAGATATGGCGTAAATATCTTCATTGGTGTGAATCCAAGAATTACTCATGGAGTAGGGTTAGGATTCCTAGGATATTGTCCTTCCTCCAAGAGGGTTTGGACAAAGGATTATCAGCTAGTTCTTTAAAGGGACAGATTTCTGCTCTGTCTATTCTTTTACACAAGCGTCTGGCAGAAGTTCCAGACGTTCAGGCATTTTGTCAGGCTTTAGTTAGAATTAAGCCTGTGTTTAAACCTGTTGCTCCTCCATGGAGCTTAAACTTGCTTCTTAAAGTTCTTCAAGGGGTTCCGTTTGAACCCCTTCATTCTATTGATATCAAACTTCTTTCATGGAAAGTTCTTTTTCTGATGGCTATTTCCTCGGCTCAGAGTCTCAGAGTTATCTGCCTTACATTGTGATTCTCCTTATCTGATCTTTCATTCAGATAAAGTTGTTCTGCGTACAAAACCTGGGTTTTTACCTAAGGTGGTTTCTAACAAGAATATCAATCAAGAGATTGTTGTTCCACCATTTTGTCCTAATCCTTCTTCAAAGAAGGAACGTCTTTTGCATAATCTAGACGTAGTCCGTGCCTTGAAGTTTTACTTACAGGCTACTAAAGGTTTTCGCCAAACATCTAACCTGTTTGTTGTTTACTCTGGACAGAGGAGAGGTCAAAAGGCCTCGGCAACCTCTTTCTTTTTGGCTTTGGAGTATAATCCGTTTAGCCTATGAGACTGCTGGACAGCAGCCTCCTGAAAGGATTACAGCTCATTCTACTAGAGCTGTGGCTTCCACCAGGGCCTTTAAAAATGAGGCCTCATTTGAACAGATTTGCAAGGCTGCAACTTGGTCTTCCCTTCATACTTTTTCCAAATTTTCCAAATTTGATACTTTTGCTTTTTGTCTAGACAATATTTGCCTATAACACAGGATATATAGACAATAGACATATAGGTTCTCGCTAAATCAATTCATCATAAGACTTAGGTATTCTCTAACATAGTGCTATACTCTCTCTCTCACACTCTCGCTTGCAACACACACACACATATATATAAATGTGTGTGTATATATATCCGTAGCATTTTACCCTAAGTAGAGAATAAAATGCTGCACTCACCGGTCTTCGTGAAAAAATTATCACTTTAATCTCATCAATTCAGCATAGTCAATATACAGAAAATCCCAAACGTTTTGGTACCAAACTGGTACCTTTCTCTATGGGTGTTAAACCTGTGTCCACTCCTCTAGTGACGGAATAGCCTATACGTCACTGTTGACATTTTCAATTGTGATCAGAACAGGCACCAACCCGACAGCATCACAGTTTTACCAATTCCTAAATTAGAAAAAGAAGAGAAGAAAACGTGCAGCATCATTATGACTAGATTCTTCATAAGATCTACCATAAAGTGCACTTTTTAATATAAAAACCTAAAAACTAGAAAATCCTTGCAAGAACCCTAACCTTATTATAACTCAATTCACTTCATATCAGTTTGGAGCATGGTAGAAACTTAACGGAGAACACCACACTCATTTGTGAGAATAGCCCAAGTTCTTTAAGATGAATACTTTGGTTTGCATACTAAATCGGGCCACATTCTTCTCCTGATACCGGAGCTGACCTAGATCGATCAATCATAGCGAGATCCAGTTACAGGAACACATTCTAGTCCAGTTGTATGTTCAACCCTCTAGGGGTCACAGTATCCAATCGATAGATCCATGACGTTTCTAACTGTAGAACTTTTTTTTTTTTACTATCACCACCTCTGCTGGGAGAAGGCACATGATCAATTAGCATAGTCCTCAGACTGGCAGCCGTATGACCAGCTTGCAAAAAATGCCTGGCTACTGGTTGGTCTGATGTCTGTTTGTCAATGACAGCTCTTATGGCATGGCGATGGTTTGCCATCCTTTCTCTAAAGGTGGTTGAGGTCTTACCAACGTAGACAAGAGAACATGAACACATCAAAATGTAGATCACGAAAGTGCTGGTGCATGATAATCTGTGGAAAGTTTTATATTTTTTCCGTGGATGATGGAACTGGGCTCCCTTATGCATGCTATTGCATGTAGTGCAGTCTCCACACCTATAGCATCATAACTTCTTTTTTCCCATCCATCCAGGTGCCTTTCTGGTAGCATTTCACTGGATCATTATGCACAAGGATGTCCTTCAAGTTAGATTCTTTTCTATAGACAATACAAGGAGTTTCCATCCGTGTAAAAGGGAGTAGTTTATCCGATTTAACAATGTCCCAATTCTTCTTCACAGATTTCTCAAATACCTTAAGTAAAGGAGTGAACGTCGTGATGAGATTGATATTCTTCTTCTTATTGTCTGTTATATCTGGTTTTGATTGTAACAGTGTCTTCTGATCATATTGTGACATTTTAATGTGTGCTCTTTCAATGTCCATGGTTCTATACCCTCGCTGTTTTAATTTGATCTTCATTTCTTCTTCTTGTGTAGTCCTGGTATCAATGAGTGTGTTACGTGCTACTCGCATGAGTTGAGAAGAGATCACACTCCTCTTTTGAAGGTGTGGGTGGAAGCTAGTGGAAAGTAACAAGGAATTTGTATCCATTGATTTAGAGTACAATGATGTGGCAAATTTATAGCCATCATTATCCAAATATTTATTAATATTCAAATCCAAAAATGGTTTCGTCTCCATGCTGTATATAAACATGGACCGTATTGTGGATTCTAAATTGTCAATCTAGTGACAATCCAATTTACTAAAGAATCTACTGAGCCCCTCCATATCAGAAACACGTCATCTATATATCTGATGTAGAACTTTATATTGGTGACGATAAAGTTCTCCTGACATAAGTCTCGTACCAGAGCATATATAGGTTGGCATATGCGGGAGCCATACTCGAACCCATAGCAGTCCCTGCTATTTGTAGGAAAAATTCCTTCTCAAACTTAAAAAAGTTTTTTTCTAGACAAAATGTTAATAATTCAAGTAGGAACTCTATATGGGGGGTCCCGCATATGCCAACGATGAACTTACCATGGAGCTGACAGCCTGCACACCCCCACCATGAGGGATGACAGTGTACAAACTGTCAACATCCAGGGTAACAAGTAGGTCATCAGATTCTAACCAATCTATGTCGATCAATTTCCTGATCAAAGAGGGGGAATCTAAAAGGAAGGAGACTGACTCTTTTACCACCGGTTGGAGATGGTAATCTATAAATTCAGCAACCTTGGAACATAATGAATCTCTGGCAGACACAATAGGTCTGCCAGGAGGGTTCATTAAAGTTTTATGGATTTTAGGCAATAAATAAAGTACAGGAATCAGTGGAAAAGATACGCTCATAAATTCATATTCGTTCTTATTATTCATCCCAGCTTCGAAGCCGCACTTAAGGATATGATCTAATTCTTTTTTTAAAGGATGTAGTTGGATTGCCTCTTAGTTTACAATAAGTATTAGTATCAGATAATTGTCTATACGCTTCATTATTATAATCACTATAGTTCTGAATTACAGTCGACCCTCCCTTGTCTGCTGCATGTATAATAATAGAGTGGTCATTTTTTAAACTTTGTAAAGCATTCGTCTCTTTTTTATTGAGGTTTGAGAAATAGCTATCAGGTTTAGCTTGTTCAAAAGAGTTTACCATTCGGGTATGAACAAGCTAAACCTGATAGCTATTTCTCAAACCTCAATAAAAAAGAGACGAATGCTTTACAAAGTTTAAAAAATGACCACTCTATTATTATACATGCATCAGACAAGGGAGGGTCGATTGTAATTCAGAACTACAGTGATTGTCATAATGAAGCGTATAGACAATTATCTGATACTAATACTTATTGTAAACTAAGAGGCAAACCAACTACATCATATAAAAAAGAATTAGATCATATCCTTAAGTGCGGCTTTGAAGCTGGGATGATTAATGAGAACGGATATGAATTTATGAGCGTATATTTCTTTCATGTAATTAGCAAGAGTCCATGAGCTAGTGACGTATGGGATATACATTCCTACCAAGAGGGGCAAAGTTTCCCAAACCTCAAAATGCCTATAAATACACCCCTCACCACACCCACAAATCAGTTTTACAAACTTTGCCTCCCATGGAGGTGGTGAAGTAAGTTTGTGCTAGATTCTACGTTGATATGCGCTTCGCAGCAGGCTGGAGCCCGGTTTTCCTCTCAGTGTGCAGTGAATGTCAGAGGGATGTGAAGAGAGTATTGCCTAGATACAGGCTCGTAAATCTGTAACTAGGAAGATATATTATCGAGTCTGGAAGGCTTACATTTCTTGGTGTTCTTCTCATCATTTTTCTTGGCATTCTTTTAGAATTCCTAGAATTTTGCAGTTTCTTCAGGATGGTTTGGATAAGGTTTGTCTGCAAGTTCCTTGAAAGGACAAATCTCTGCTCTTTCTGTGCTGTTTCACAGAAAGATTGCTAATCTTCCTGATATTCATTGTTTTGTCCAGGCTTTGGTTCGTATAAAACCTGTCATTAAGTCAATTTCTCCTCCTTGGAGTTTGAATTTGGTTCTGGGGGCTCTTCAAGCTCCTCCGTTTGAACCTATGCATTCGCTGGATATTAAATTACTTTCTTGGAAAGTTTTGTTTCTTTTGGCCATCTCTTCTGCTAGAAGAGTTTCTGAATTATCTGCTCTTTCTTGTGAGTCTCCTTTTCTGATTTTTCATCATTTAAATTTTTACCTAAGGTTGTGAATTCTAACAACATTAGTAGGGAAATTGTGGTTCCTTCATTGTGTCCTAATCCTAAGAATTCTAAGGAAAGATCGTTGCATTCTTTGGATGTAGTTAGAGCTTTGAAATATTATGTTGAAGCTACTAAAGATTTCCGAAAGACTTCTAGTCTATTTGTTATCTTTTCTGGTTCTAGGAAAGGTCAGAAGGCTTCTGCCATTTCTTTGGCATCTTGGTTAAAGTCTTTAATTCATCATGCTTATGTTGAGTCGGGTAGAACTCCGCCTCAAAGGATTACAGCTCATTCGACTAGGTCAGTCTCTACTTCCTGGGCATTTAGGAATGAAGCTTCGGTTGATCAGATTTGCAAAGCAGCAACTTGGTCTTCTTTGCATACTTTTACTAAATTCTATCATTTTGATGTGTTTTGTTTTTCTGAAGCAGTCTTTGGTAGAAAAGTACTTCAGGCAGCTGTTTCAGTTTGATTCTTCTGCTTATAATTTCAGTTTTTTTCATTATATGATTTAAACTTTGTTTTGGGGTGTGGATTATTTTTCAGCGGAATTGGCGGTTTTTATTTTATCCCTCCCTCTCTAGTGACTCTTGCGTGGAAGATCCACATCTTGGGTATTCATTATCCCATACGTCACTAGCTCATGGACTCTTGCTAATTACATGAAAGAAAACATAATTTATGTAAGAACTTACCTGATAAATTCATTTCTTTCATATTAGCAAGAGTCCATGAGGCCCACCCTTTTTGAGGTGGTTATGATTTTTTTGTATAAAGCACAATTATTCCAATTCCTTATTTTTGATGCTTTCGCACTTTTTTCTTATCAACCCACTTCTTGGCTATTCGTTAAACTGATTTGTGGGTGTGGTGAGGGGTGTATTTATAGGCATTTTGAGGTTTGGGAAACTTTGCCCCTCCTGGTCGGAATGTATATCCCATACGTCACTAGCTCATGGACTCTTGCTAATATGAAAGAAATGAATTTATCAGGTAAGTTCTTACATAAATTATGTTTTTTCCAGCGATTCCTGTACTTTATTTATTGCCTAAAATACATAAAACTTTAATGAATCCTCCTGGCAGACCTATTGTGTCTGCCAGAGATTCATTATGTTCCAAGGTTGCTGAATTTATAGATTGCCATCTCCAACCAGTGGTAAAAGAGTAATTCTCCTTCTTTTTAGATTCCCCCTCTTTGATCAGGAAATTGATCGACATAGATTGGTTAGAATCTGATGACCTACTTACCATGGATGTTGACAGTTTGTACGCTGTCATCCCTCATGGTGGGGGTGTCCAGGCTGTCAGCTCCATGGTAAGTTCATTGTTGGCATATGCGGGACCCCCCATAGAGTTCCTACTTGAATTATTAACATTTTGTCTAGAAAATGCATATGCCAACCTATATATGCTCTGGTACGAGACTTATGTCATGAGAACTTTATCAGTCACCAATATAAAGTTCTACGTCAGATATATAGATGACCTCTTTCTGATATGGAGGGGCTCAGTAGATTCTTTAGTAAATTGGATTGACACTCTAAACAATTTAGAATCCACAATACGGTTCAAATTTATATACAGCATGCAGACGATACCATTTTTGGATTTGAATATTAATAAATATTTGGATAATCATGGCTATAAATTTGCCACATCGTTGTACTGTAAATCAACGGATAAAAATTTGTTGTTACTTTCCACTAGCTTCCACCCAGAACATCAAAAGAGGAGTATGATCTCTTCTCAACTCATGCGAGTAGCACGTAACACACTCATTGATACCAGGACTACACAAGAAGAAGAAATGAAGATCAAATTAAAACAGCAAGGGTATAGAACCATGGACATTGAAATGTCACAATATGATCAGAAGACACTGTTACAATCAAAACCAGATATAACAGACAATAAGAATAATATCAATCTCATCACAACGTTCACTCCTTTACATAAGGTACTTGAAAAATCTGTGAAGAAGAATTGGGACATTGTTAAATCGGATAAACTACTACCTTTTACACGGATGGAAGCTCCTTGTATTGTCTATAGAAAAGCATCTAACTTGAAGGACATCCTTGTGCATAATGATCCAGTAAAATGCTACCAGAAAGGCACCTGGATGGATGGGAAAAAGAAGTTAGGATGCTATAGGTGTGGAGACTGCACTACATGCAATAGCATGCTTACGGGAGCCCAGTTCCATCATTCACGGACAGGGAAAAAATATAAAAATTTCCACAGATTATCATGCACCAGCACTTTCGTGATCTACATTTTGATATGTTCTCTTGTCTACGTTGGTAAGACCTCAACCACCTTTAGAGAAAGGATGGCAAACCATTGCCATGCCATAAGACAAACAGACGTCGGACCAACCAGTAGCCAGGCATTTTTTGCAAGCTGGTCATACGGCTGCCAGTCTGAGGACTATGCTAATTGATCATGTGCCTTCTCCCAGCAGAGGTCGGGATAGGCAAAAAAAAAGCTTCTACAGTTAGAAACGTCATGGATCTATCGATTGGATACTGTGACCCCTAGAGGGTTGAACATACAACTGGACTATAATGTGTTTCTGTAACTGGATCTTGCTATGATTGATCGATCTAGGTCAGCTCCGGTTTCAGGAGAAGAATGTGGCCTGATAACATTTAGTATGCAAACCACAGTATTCATCTTAAAGAACTTGGGCTATTCTCACAAATGAGTGTGGTGTTCTCCGTTAAGTTTCTACCATGCTCCAAACTGATATGAAGTGAATTGAGTTATAATAAGGTTAGAGTTCTTGCAAGGATTCTCTAGTTTTTAGGTTTTTATATTAAAAGTGCAATTTATGGTAGATCGTATGAAGAATCTAGTCATAATGATGCTGCACGTTTTCTTCTCTTCTTTTTTTTAATTTAGGAATTGGTAAAACTGTGATGCTGTCGGGTTGGTGCCATTCTGATCGCAATTGAAAATGTCAACAGTGACGTATAGGCTATTCCGTCACTAGAGGCGTGGTTATGCTAATTAGCCATGCGCTCAGGTTCTGAACGACTGATTGTCAGTGACGAGCGATACAGGCTGCAACACGTTAGCAGTGGAAGTTCTTAGCACTGATGGGTATATTAAGGTAACAGGTGTGTGGGTTCATTAGAGAACATTGGGACACAGGTTTAACACCCATTTAGAAAGGTACCAGTTTGGTACCGAAATGTTTGGGATTTTCTGTTTATTGACTATGCTGAATTGATGAGATTAAACTGATAATTTTTTCATGAAGACCGGTGAGTGCAGCGTTTTATTTTCTACATAGGATAAATGCTACGGATGTATACACATTGCGCAGCACCCCGGCGGTTGTTGATTTGTAACAGTGATTGCACTTAATCTGAACTTTTATATATATGTTTATGTGTGTGTGTGTGTGTGTGTATATTACCAATAAACCCTCCCACAGATCCTTTAGAATCTTCTACACCCCTGCAAACAGGTGCTTAGTATTGTGTTAGAATTCACAAGGTCTAGCTGTGCACTGAGCTTCTTGAGAGGCAATCTGATCTAATTCACAAGGTCTAGCTGTGCACTGAGCTTCCTGAGAGGCAATCTGATCTAATTCACAAGGTCTAGCTGTGCACTGAGCTTCTTGAGAGGCAATCTGATCTAATTCACAAGGTCTAGCTGTGCACTGAGCTTCTTGAGAGGCAATCTGATCTAATTCACAAGGTCTAGCTGTGCACTGAGCTTCTTGAGAGGCAATCTGATCTAATTCACAAGGTCTAGCTGTGCACTGAGCTTCCTGAGAGGCAATCTGATCTAATTCACACGGTCTAGCTGTGCACTGAGCTTCTTAAGAGGCAATCTGATCTAATTCACAAGGTCTAGCTGTGCACTGAGCTTCTTGAGAGGCAATCTGATCTAATGCACAAGGTCTAGCTGTGCACTGAGCTTCTTGAGAGGCATTCTGATCTAATTCACAAGGTCTAGCTGTGCACTGAGCTTCCTGAGAGGCAATCTGATCTAATTCACAAGGTCTAGCTGTGCACTGAGCTTCCTGAGAGGCAATCTGATCTAATTCACACGGTCTAGCTGTGCCACTGAGCTTCTTGAGAGGCAATCTGATCTATTTCACAACGGGAATCACAAGGTCTAGCTGTGCACTGAGCTTCTTTAGAGGCAATCTGATCTTATTCACAAGGTCTAGCTGTGCACTGAGCTTCTTGAGAGGCAATCTGATCTAATTCACAAGGTCTAGCTGTGCACTGAGCTTCTTGAGAGGCAATCTGATCTAATTCACAAGGTCTAGCTGTGCACTGAGCTTCTTGAGAGGCAATCTGATCTAATTCACAAGGTCTAGCTGTGCACTGAGCTTCTTGAGAGGCAATCTGATCTAATTCACAAGGTCTAGCTGTGCACTGAGCTTCCTGAGAGGCAATCTGATCTAATTCACAAGGTCTAGCTGTGCACTGAGCTTCTTGAGAGGCAATCTGATCTAATTCACAAGGTCTAGCTGTGCACTGAGCTTCTTGAGAGGCAATCTGATCTAATTCACAAGGTCTAGCTGTGCACTGAGCTTCTGTGAGGCAATCTGATCTAATTCACAAGGTCTAGCTGTGCACTGAGCTTCCTTGAGAGGGCAATCTGATCTAATTCACAAGGTCTAGCTGTGCACTGAGCTTCTTGAGAGGCAATCTGATCTAATTCACAAGGTCTAGCTGTGCACTGAGCTTCTTGAGAGGCAATCTGATCTTATTCACAAGGTCTAGCTGTGCACTGAGCTTCTTGAGAGGCAATCTGATCTAATTCACAAGGTCTAGCTGTGCACTGAGCTTCTTGAGAGGCAATCTGATCTAATTCACAAGGTCTAGCTGTGCACTGAGCTTCTTGAGAGGCAATCTGATCTAATTCACAAGGTCTAGCTGTGCACTGAGCTTCTTGAGAGGCAATCTGATCTAATTCACAAGGTCTAGCTGTGCACTGAGCTTCTTGAGAGGCAATCTGATCTAATTCACAAGGTCTAGCTGTGCACTGAGCTTCTGAGAGGCAATCTGATCTAATTCACAAGGTCTAGCTGTGCACTGAGCTTCTTGAGAGGCAATCTGATCTAATTCACAGGGTCTAGCTGTGCACTGAGCTTCTTGAGAGGCAATCTGATCTAATTCACAAGGTCTAGCTGTGCACTGAGCTTCTTGAGAGGCAATCTGATCTAATTCACAAGGTCTAGCTGTGCACTGAGCTTCTTGAGAGGCAATCTGATCTAATTCACAAGGTCTAAGCTGTGCACTGAGCTTCCTGAGAGGCAATCTGATCTAATTCACAAGGTCTAGCTGTGCACTGAGCTTCTTGAGAGGCAATCTGATCTAATTCACAAGGTCTAGCTGTGCACTGAGCTTCTGAGAGGCAATCTGATCTAATTCACAAGGTCTAGCTGTGCACTGAGCTTCCTGAGAGGCAATCTGATCTAATTCACAAGGTCTAGCTGTGCACTGAGCTTCCTTGAGAGGCCAATCTGATCTAATTCACAAGGTCTAGCTGTGCACTGAGCTTCTTGAGAGGCAATCTGATCTAATTCACAAGGTCTAGCTGTGCACTGAGCTTCTGAGAGGCAATCTGATATAATTCACAAGGTCTAGCTGTGCACTGAGCTTCTGAGAGGCAATCTGATCTAATTCACAAGGTCTAGCTGTGCACTGAGCTTCTTGAGAGGCAATCTGATCTAATTCACAAGGGTCTAGCTGTGCACTGAGCTTCTTGAGAGGCATTCTGATCTAATTCACAAGGTCTAGCTGTGCACTGAGCTTCTTGAGAGGCAATCTGATCTAATTCACAAGTCTAGCTGTGCAATGAGCTTCTTGAGAGGCAATCTGATCTAATTCACAAGGTCTAGCTGTGCACTGAGCTTCTTGAGAGGCAATCTGATCTAATTCACAAGGTCTAGCTGTGCACTGAGCTTCTGAGAGGCAATCTGATCTATTCACAAGGTCTAGCTGTGACACTGAGCTTCTTTAGAGGCAATCTGATCTTAGTCACAAGGTCTAGCTGTGCACTGAGCTTCTTGGGAGCAATCTGTATCTAATTCCACGACAGTCTAGCCTGTGCCTGAGCTTCCTGAGAGGCAAACTTGAATCTAATTCACTAGGTCTAGCTGTGCACTGAGGCTTCCTGAGAGGCAATCTGATCTAATCACACGTCCTAGCTGTGCACTGAGCTTCTTGAGAGGCAATCTGATCTAATTCACAAGGTCTAGCGGTGCACTGAGCTTTCTTTAGAGGCAATCTGATCCTTATTCACAAGGGTCTAGCTGTGCACTGAGCTTTCTTGAGGATGGCCATATCTGATCTAATTCACAAGGTCTAGCTGTGCACTGAGCTTCTTGAGATGCAATCCTGATCTAATTCACAAGGTCTAGCTGTGCAATGAGACTTCCTGAGAGGCAATCTTATCTAAATCACAAGGTCTAGCTGTGCACTGAGCTCTTCCTTGAGAGGCCATCTGATCTAATTCACAAGGTCTAGCTGTGCACTGAGCTTCTTGAGAGGCACTCTGATCTAATTCACAAGGTCTAGCTGTGCACTGAGCTTCTCTGAGAGGCAATCTGATCTAATTCACACAGGTCTAGCTGTGCACTGAGCTTCTTGAGAGGCAATCTGATCTAATTCACAGGTCTAGCTGTGCACTGAGCTTCCTGGAGAGGCAATCTGATCTAATTCACACAGGTCTAGCTGTGCACTGAGCTTCTATGAGATTGGCAATCTGATCTAATTCACAAGGTCTAGCTGTGCACTGAGCTTCTGAGAGTGGCAATGCTATCTAATTCACAAGGTCTAGCTGTGCACTGAGCTTCTTGAGAGGCAATCTGATCTAATTCACAAGGTCTAGGCTGTGCTACTGAGCTTCTTGAGAGGCGAAATCTGATCTAATTCACAAGGTCTAGCTGTGCACTGAGCTTCTTGAGAGGCAATTGATCTAATCACAAGTCTAGGCTGTGCACTGAGCCTTCTTGAGAGGCAATCTGATCTAATTCACAAGGTCTAGCTGTGCACTGAGCTTCTTGAGAGGCAATCTGATCTAATTCACAAGGTCTAGCTGTGCACTGAGCTTCCTGAGAGGCAATCTGATCTAATTCACAAGGTCTAGCTGTGCACTGAGCTTCATGAGAGGCAATCTGATCTAATTCACAAGGTCTAGCTGTGCACTGAGCTTCTTGAAAGGCAATCTGATCTAATTCACAAGGTCTAGCTGTGCACTGAGCTTCTGAGAGGCAATCTGATCTAATTCACAAGGTCTAGCTGTGCACTGAGCTTCTTGAGAGGCAATCTGATTTAATTCACAAGGTCTAGCTGTGCACTGAGCTTCTTGAGAGGCATTCTGATCTAATTCACAAGGTCTAGCTGTGCACTGAGCTTCCTGAGAGGCAATCTGATCTAATTCACAAGGTTTAGCTGTGCACTGAGCTTCCTTGAGAGGCAATCTGATCTAATTCACAAGGTCTAGCTGTGCACTGAGCTTCTTGAGAGGCAAATCTGATCCTAATTCACAAGTTTAGCTGTGCACTGAGCTTCATGAGAGGGCCCAATATGATCTAATTCACAAGGTCTAGCTGTGCACTGAGCTTCTTGAAAGCAATCTGATCTAATTCACAAGGCTAGCTGTGACTGAGCTTCTTGAGAGGGCAATCTGATACTAATTCCACAAGGTCTAGCTGTGCCACTGACTGAGACTTCTTGAGAGGCAATCTGATCTTAATTCACAAGGTCTAAAACTGATGCAATGAGCTTCCTGAGAGGCAATCTGATCTGATTAACAAGGTTCGCTAGCTGTGATGAGCTTCACTGAGAGGCATTCTGATTTAATTCACATAGGTCTAATGTTGCACTGAGCTTCCTTGAGAGGCAATCTGATCTAATTCAAAGGTCTAGCTGTGCACTGAGCTTCCTGAGATGGCCCAAAATCTGATTTAATACACAAGGTCTAGGCTGTGCACTGAGCTTCTTGAGGAGGCAAATCTGATCTTATTTCACAAGGTCTAGATGTGCACGGAGCTTCCTGAGAGGCAATCTGATCTAATTCACAAGGTCTAGCTGTGCATATGAGCTTCCTGAGAGGCAATCTGATCTATTTCACAAGGGCTAGCTGTATGCACTGAGCTCTTGAGAGGCAATCTGATTTCTAATTCACAAGGTCTAGCTGTGCACTGAGCTTCTTGAGAGGCAATCTAGATCTAATTCACAAGGTCTAGCTGTCGCACTGTGCTTCTTGAGAGGCAATCTGATCTAATCCCAAGGTCTAGCTGTGCACTGAGCTTCTTGAGAGGCAATCTGAACTAATTCACAAGGTCTAGCTGTGCACTGAGCTTCTTGAGAGGCAATCTGATCTAATTCACAAGGTCTAGCTTGTGCACTGAGCTTCCTTGAGAGGCAATCTGATCTAATTCACAGTCTAGCTGTGGCACTGAGCTTCCTGAGAGGCAATCTGATCTAATTCACAAGGTCTAGCTGTGCACTGAGCTTCCTGAGAGGCAATCTGATCTAATTCACAAGGTCTAGCGCTGTGCACTGAGCTTCTTGAGGGGCAATCTGATCTAATTCACAAGGTCTAGCTGTGCACTGAGCTTCTTGAGAGGCAATCTGATCTAATTCACAAGGTCTAGCTGTGCACTGAGCTTCTTGAGAGGCAATCTGATCTAATTCACAAGGTCTAGCTGTGCACTGAGCTTCTTGAGAGGCAATCTGATCTAATTCCTCAAGGGTCTAAGCTGTGCACTGAGCTTCTTGAGAGGCAATCTGATCTAATTCACAAGGTCTAGCTGTGCACTGAGCTTCATGAGAGGCAATCTGATCTAATTCACAAGGTCTAGCTGTGCACTGAGCTTCCTTGAAGAGGCAATCTGATCTAATTCACAAGTCTAGCTGTGCACTGAGCTTCCTGAGAGGCAATCTGATCTATTCACAAAGGTCTAGCTGTGCACTGAGCTTCTGAGAGGCAATCTGATCTAATTCACAAGGTCTAGCTGTGTCACTGAGCTTCTTGAGAGGCAATCTGATCTTAATTCACAAGGTCTAGCTGTGCACTGGAGCTTCTTGAGAGGCAATCTGATCTAATTCACAAGGTCTAGCTGTGCACTGAGCTTCTTGAGAGGCAATCTGATCTAATTCACAAGGTCTAGCTGTGCACTGAGCTTCTTGAGAGGCAATCTGGATCTAATTCACAAGGTCTAGCTGTGCACTGAGCTCTTGAGAGGCAATCTGATCTAATTCACAAGGTCTAGCTGTGCACTGAGCTTCTTGAGAGGCAATCTGATCTAATTCCACAAGGTCTAGCTGTGCACTGAGCTTCTTGAGAGGCAATCTGATCTAATTCACAAGGTCTAGCTGTGCACTGAGCTTCCTGAGAGGCAATCTGATCTAATTCACAAGGTCTAGCTGTGCACTGAGCTTCTTGAGAGGCAATCTGATCTAATTCACAAGGTCTAGCTGTGCACTGAGCTTCTTGAGAGGCAATCTGATTCTAATTCACAAGGTCTAGCTGTGCACTGAGCTTCTGAGAGGCAATCTGATCTAATTCACAAGGTGCTAGCTGTGCACTGAGCTTCCTGAGAGGCAATCTGATCTAATTCACAAGGTCTAGCTGTGCACTGAGCTTCTGAGAGTGCAATCTGATCTAATTCACAAGGTCTAGCTGTGCACTGAGCTTCTTAGAGGCAATCTGATCTAAATCACAAGGTCTAGCTGTGCACTGAGCTTCTTGAGAGGCAATCTGATCTAATTCACAAGGTCTAGCTGTGCACTGAGCTTCTTGAGAGGGCATTCTGATCTAATATCACAAGGTCTAGCTGTGCACTGAGCTTCTTGAGAGGCAAATCTGATCATAATTCACAAGGTCTAGCTGTGCACTGAGCTTCTTGAGAGGCAATCTGATCTAATTCACAAGGTCTAGCTGTGCACTGAGCTTCTTGAGAGGCAATCTGATCTAATTCACAAGGTCTAGGCTGTGCACTGAGCTTCTGAGAGGCAATCTGATCTAATTCACAAGGTCTAGCTGTGCACTGAGCTTCTTGAGAGGCAATCTGATCTAATTCACAAGGTCTAGCTGTGCACTGAGCTTCTTGAGAGGCAATCTGATCTATTCACAAGGTCTAGCTGTGCACTGAGCTTCTGAGAGGCAATCTGATCTAATTCACAAGGTCTAGCTGTGCACTGAGCTTCCTGAGAGGCATCTGATCTAATTCACAAGGTCTAGCTGTGCACTGAGCTTCCTGAGAGGCATCTGATCTAATTCACAAGGTCTAGCTGTGCACTGAGCTTCTGAGAGGCAATCTGATCTATTCACAAGGTCTAGCTGTGCACTGAGCTTCTTGAGAGGCAATCTGATCTAATTCACAAGGTCTAGCTGTGCACTGAGCTTCTTGAGAGGCAATCTGATCTAATTCACAAGGTCTAGCTGTGCACTGAGCTTCTTGAGAGGCAATCTTATCTAATTCACAAGGTCTAGCTGTGCACTGAGCTTCTTGAGAGGCAATCTGATCTAATTCACAAGGTCTAGCTGTGCACTGAGCTTCTTGAGAGGCAATCTGATCTAATTCACGAGGTCTAGCTGTGCACTGAGCTTCTTGAGAGGCAATCTGATCTAATTCACAAGGTCTAGCTGTGCACTGAGCTTCTTGAGAGGCAATCTGATCTAATTCACAAGGTCTAGCTGTGCACTGAGCTTCCGAGAGGCAATCTGATCTAATTCACACGGTCTAGCTGTGCACTGAGCTTCTTAAGAGGCAATCTGATCTAATTCACAAGGTCTAGCTGTGCACTGAGCTTCTTGAAGGCAATCTGATCTAATGCACAAGATCTAGCTGTGCACTGAGCTTCTTGAGAGGCATTCTGATCTAATTCACAAGGTCTAGCTGTGCACTGAGCTTCCTGAGAGGCAATCTGATCTAATTCACAAGGTCTAGCTGTGCACTGAGCTTCCTGAGAGGCAATCTGATCTAATTCACACGGTCTAGCTGTGCACTGAGCTTCTTGAGAGGCAATCTGATCTAATTCACAAGGTCTAGCTGTGCACTGAGCTTCTTTAGAGGCAATCTGATCTTATTCACAAGGTCTAGCTGTGCACTGAGCTTCTTGAGAGGCAATCTGATCTAATTCACAAGGTCTAGCTGTGCAACTGTGCTTCTTGAGAGGCAAATCTGATCTAATTCACAAGGTCTAGCTGTGCACTGAGCTTCTTGAGAGGCAATCTGATCTAATTCACAAGGTCAGACTGTGCAACTGAGCTTCTTGAGAGGCAATCTGATCTAATTCACAAGGTCTAGCTGTTGCACTGAGCTTCTTGAGAGGGCAATCTGATCTAATTCACAAGGTCTAGACTGTGCACTGAGCTTCTTGAGAGGCAATCTGATTCTAATTCACAAGGTCTAGCTGTGCACTGAGCCTTCTGAGAGGCAATCTGATCTAATTACACACGGTCTAGCTGTGCACTGAGGCTTCTTAGACGGCAATCTGATCTAATTCACAAGGTCTAGCTGTGCACTGAGCTTCTTGAGAGGGCAATCTGAGTCTATGCACATGGTCTAGCTGTGCACTGAGCTTCTGAGAGAGGCATTCTGATCTAATTCACAAGGTCGTAGCTGTGCACTGAGCTTCCTGAGAGGCAATCTGATCTAATTCACAAGGTCTAGCTGCTGGCACTGAGCTTCCTGAGAGGCAATCTGATCTAATTCACACGGGTCTAGCTGTGCACTGAGCTTCTTGAGAGGCAATCTGATCTAATTCACAAGGTCCTAGCTGTGCACTGAGCTTCTTTAGAGGAAATCTGATCTTATTCACAAGGTCTAGCTGTGCACTGAGCTTCTTGAGAGGCAATCTGATCTAATTCACAAGGTCTAGCTGTGCACTGAGCTTCTTGAGAGTGGCAATCTGATCTAATTCACAGGTCTAGCTGTGCACTGAGCTTCCTGAGAGGCAATCTGATCTAATTCACAAGGTCTAGCTGTGCACTGAGCTTCCTGAGAGGCAATCTGATCTAATTCACAAGTGGTCTAGCTGTGCACTGAGCTTCTTGAAAGGCAATCTGATCTAATTCGACAAGGTCCTAGCTGTGCACTGAGCTTCTTGAGAGGCAATCTGATCTAATTCACAAGGTCTAGCTGTGCACTGAGCTTCTTGAGAGGCAATCTGATCTAATTCACAAGGTCTAGCTGTGCACTGAGCTTCCTGAGAGGCAATCTGATCTAATTCACAAGGTCTAGCCTGTGCACTGAGCTTCTTGAGAGGCCAATCTGATCTAATTCACAAGGTCTAGCTGTGCACTGAGCTTCTTGAGAGGCAATCTGATCTTATTCACAAGGTCTAGCTGTGCACTGAGCTTCCTGAGAGGCAATCTGATCTAATTCACAAGGTCTAGCTGTGCACTGAGCTTCTTGAGAGGCATTCTGATCTAATTCACAAGGTCTAGCTGTGCACTGAGCTTCTTGAGAGGCAATCTGATCTTATTCACAAGGTCTAGCTGTGCACTGAGCTTCTTGAGAGGCAATCTGATCTAATTCACAAGGTCTAGCTGTGCACTGAGCTTCCTGAGAGCAATCTGATCTAATTCACAAGGTCCTAGCTGTGCACTGAGCTTATGTGAGAGGCAATCTGATCTAATTCACAAGGTCTATAGCTGTGCACTGAGCTTCTTGAGAGGCAATCTGATCTAATTCACAAGGTCCTAGCTGTGCACTGAGCTTCCTTGAGAGGCAATCTGATCTAATTCACAAGGTCTAGCTGTGCACTGAGCTTCTTGAGAGGCAATCTGATCTAATTCACAGGTCTAGCTGTGCACTGAGCTTCTTGAGAGGCAATCTGATCTAATTCACAAGGTCTAGCTGTGCACTGAGCTTCTTGAGAGGCAATCTGATCTAATTCACAAGGTCTAGCGGTGCACTGAGCTTCTGAGAGGCAACTGATCTAATTCACACGGTCTAGCTGTGCACTGACTTCTTAAGAGGCAATCTGATCTAATTCACATGGTCTAGCTGTGCACTGAGCTTCTTGAGAGGCAATCTGATCTAATGCACAAGATCTAGCTGTGCACTTGAGCTTCTTGAGAGGCATCTGATCTAATTCACAAGGTCTACTGTGCACTGAGCTTCCTGAGAGGCAATCTGATCTAATTCACAAGGTCTAGCTGTGCACTGAGCTTCTTGAGAGGCCAATCTGATCTAATTCACAAGGTCTAGCGGTGCACTGAGCTTCCTGAGAGGCAATCTGATCTAATTCACAAGGTCTAGCTGTGCACTGAGCTTCTTTAGAGGCAATCTGATCTTATTCACAAGGTCTAGCTGTGCACTGAGCTTCTTGAGAGGCAATCTGATCTAATTCACAAGGTCTAGCTGTGCACTGAGCTTCTTGAGAGGCAATCTGATCTATTCACAAGGTCTAGCTGTGCACTGAGCTTCCTGAGAGGCAATCTGATCTAATTCACAAGGTCTAGCTGTGCACTGAGCTTCTTGAGAGGCAATCTGATCTAATTCACAAGGTCTAGCTGTGCACTGAGCTTCTTGAGAGGCAATCTGATCTAATTCACAAGGTCTAGCTGTGCACTGAGCTTCTTGAGAGGCAATCTGATCTAATTCACAAGGGTCTAGCTGTGCACTGAGCTTCTTGAGAGGCAATCTGATCTAATTCACAAGGTCTAGCTGTGCACTGAGCTTCTTGAGAGGCAATCTGATCTAATTCACAAGGTCTAGCTGTGCACTGAGCTTCTGAGAGGCAATCTGATCTAATTCACAAGGTCTAGCTGTGCACTGAGCTTCTTGAGAGGCAATCTGATCTAATTCACAAGGTCTAGCTGTGCACTGAGCTTCTTGAGAGGCAATCTGATCTAATGCACAAGGTCTAGCTGTGCACTGAGCTTCTTGAGAGGCAATCTGATCTAATTCACAAGGTCTAGCTGTGCACTTGAGCTTCCTGAGAGGCAATCTGATCTAATTCACAAGGTCTAGCTGTGCACTGAGCTTCCTGAGAGGCAATCTGATCTAATTCACAAGGTCTAGCTGTGCACTGAGCTTCTTGAGAGGCAATCTGATCTAATTCACAAGGTCTAGCTGTGCACTGAGCTTCTTGAGAGGCAATCGGATCTTATTCACAAGGTCTAGCTGTGCACTGAGCTTCTTGAGAGGCAATCTGATCTAATTCACAAGGTCTAGCTGTGCACTGAGCTTCTTGAGAGGCAATCTGATCTAATTCACAAGGTCTAGCTGTGCACTGAGCTTCTGAGAGGCAATCTGATCTAATTCACAAGGTCTAGCTGTGCACTGAGCTTCTGAGAGGCAATCTGATCTAATTCACAAGGTCTAGCTGTGCACTGAGCTTCTTGAGAGGCAATCTGATCTAATTCACAAGGGTCTAGCTGTGCACTGAGCTTCTTGAGAGGCAATCTGATCTAATTCACAAGGTCTAGCTGTGCACTGAGCTTCTTGAGAGGCAATCTGAATCTAATTCACAAGGTCTAGCTGTGCACTGAGCTTCTGAGAGGCAATCTGATCTAATTCACAGGTCTAGCTGTGCACTGAGCTTCTTGAGAGGCAATCTGATCTAAGTCACAAGGTCTAGCTGTGCACTGAGCTTCTTGAGAGGCAATCTGATCTAATTCACAAGGTCTAGCTGTGCACTGAGCTTCTTGAGAGGCAATCTGATCTAATTCACAAGGTCTAGCTGTGCACTGAGCTTCCTGAGAGGCAATCTGATCTAATTCACAAGGTCTAGCTGTGCACTGAGCTTCCTGAGAGGCAATCTGATCTAATTCACAAGGTCTAGCTGTGCACTGAGCTTCATGAGAGGCAATCTGATCTAATTCACAAGGTCTAGCTGTGCACTGAGCTTCTTGAGAGGCAATCTGATCTAATTCACAAGGTCTAGCTGTGCACTGAGCTTCCTGAGAGGCAATCTGATCTAATTCACAAGGTCTAGCTGTGCACTGAGCTTCCTGAGAGGCATCTGATCTAATTCACAAGGTCTAGCTGTGCACTGAGCTTCCTTGAGAGCAATCTGAACTAATTCACAAGGTCTAGGCTGTGCACTGAGCTTCTTGAGAGGGCAATCTGAGTCTAATTCACAAGGTCTAGCTGTGCACTGAGCTTCTGAGAGGCAATCTGATCTAATTCACAAGGGTCTAGCTGTGCACTGAGCTTCTTGAGGAGGCAATCTGATCTAATTCACATGGTTCTAGCTGTGCACATGAGCTTCCTGAGAGGCATATCTGATCTAATTCACAAGGTCTAGCTGTGCACTGAGCTTCTTGAGAGGCAATCTGATCTAATTCACAAGGTCTAGCTGTGCACTGAGCTTCTTGAGAGGCAATCTGATCTAATTCACAAGGTCTAGCTGTGCACTGAGCTTCTTGAGAGGCAATCTGATCTAATTCACAAGGTCTAGCTGTGCACTGAGCTTCTTGAGAGGCAATCTGATCTAATTCACAAGGTCTAGCTGTGCACTGAGCTTTCTGAGAGGCAATCTGATCTAATTCACACGGTCTAGCTGTGCACTGAGCTTCTTAAGAGGCAATCTGATCTAATTCACAAGGTCTAGCTGTGCACTGAGCTTCTTGAGAGGCAATCTGATCTAATGCACAAGATCTAGCTGTGCACTGAGCTTCTTGAGAGGCATTCTGATCTAATTCACAAGGTCTAGCTGTGCACTGAGCTTCCTGAGAGGCAATCTGATCTAATTCACAAGGTCTAGCTGTGCACTGAGCTTCCTGAGAGGCAATCTGATCTAATTCACACGGTCTAGCTGTGCACTGAGCTTCTTGAGAGGCAATCTGATCTAATTCACAAGGTCTAGCTGTGCACTGAGCTTCTTTAGAGGCAATCTGATCTTATTCACAAGGTCTAGCTGTGCACTGAGCTTCTTGAGAGGCAATCTGATCTAATTCACAAGGTCTAGCTGTGCACTGAGCTTCTTGAGAGGCCAATCTGATCTAATTCACAAGGTCTAGCTGTGCACTGAGCTTCCTGAGAGGCAATCTGATCTAATTCACAAGGTCTAAGCTGTGCACTGAGCTTCCTGAGAGGCAATCTGATCTAATTCACAAGGTCTAGCTGTGCACTGAGCTTCTTGAAAGGCAATCTGATCTAATTCACAAGGTCTAGCTGTGCACTGAGCTTCTTGAGAGGCAATCTGATCTAATTCACAAGGTCTAGCTGTGCACTGAGCTTCTTGAGAGGCAATCTGATCTAATTCACAGGGTGTCCTAGGTCTAGCAGTTGCACTGAGCTTCCTGAGAGGCAATCTGATCTAATTCACAAGGTCTAGCTGTGCACTGAGCTTCCTGAGAGGCATTCTGATCTAATTCACAAGGTCGTAATTGTGCACTGAGCTTCCTGAGAGGGCAATCTGATCTAATTCACAAGGTCTAGCTGTGCACTGAGCTTCCTGAGAGGCAATCTGATCTAATTCACAAGGTCTAGCTGTGCACTGAGCTTCTTTGAGAGGCAATCTGATCTAATTCACAAGGTCTAGCTGTGCACTGAGCTTCCTGAGAGGCAATCTGATCTAATTCACAAGGTCTAGCTGTGCACTGAGCTTCCTGAGAGGCAATCTGATCTAATTCACAAGGTCCTAGCTGTGCACTGAGCTTCTTGAGAGGCAATCTGATCTAATTCACAAGGGTCTAGCTGTGGCACTGAGCTTCTTGAGAGGCAATCTGATCTAATTCACAAGGGTCCTAGCTGTGCACTGAGCTTCTTGAGAGGCAATCTGATCTAATTCACAAGGTCTAGCTGTGCACTGAGCTTCTTGAGAGGCAATCTGATCTAATTCACAAGGTCTAGCTGTTGCACTGAGCTTCTTGAGAGGCAATCTGATCTAATTCACCAGGTCTAGCTGTGCACTGAGCTTCCTGAGAGGCAATCTGATCTAATTCACAAGGTCTAGCTGTGCACTGAGCTTCCTGAGAGGCAATCTGATCTAATTCACAAGGTCTAGCTGTGCACTGAGCTTCCTGAGAGGCAATCTGATCTAATTCACACGGTCTAGCTGTGCACTGAGCTTCTTGAGAGTCAATCTGATCTAATTCACAAGGTCTAGCTGTGCACTGAGCTTCTTGAGAGTCAATCTGATCTAATTCACAAGGTCTAGCTGTGCACTGAGCTTCCTGAGAGGCAATCTGATCTAATTCACAAGGTCTAGCTGTGCACTGAGCTTCTTGAGAGTCAATCTGATCTAATTCACAAGGTCTAGCTGTGCACTGAGCTTCTTGAGAGGCAATCTGATCTAATTCACAAGGTCTAGCTGTGCACTGAGCTTCTTGAGAGGCAATCTGATCTAATTCACAAGGTCTAGCTGTGCACTGAGCTTCTTGAGAGGCAATCTGATCTAATGCACAAGGTCTAGCTCTGCACTGAGCTTCTTGAGAGTCAATCTGATCTAATTCACAAGGTCTAGCTGTGCACTGAGCTTCCTGAGAGGCAATCTGATCTAATTCACAAGGTCTAGCTGTGCACTGAGCTTCTTGAGAGTCAATCTGATCTAATTCACAAGGTCTAGCTGTGCACTGAGCTTCTTGAGAGTCAATCTGATCTAATTCACAAGGTCTAGCTGTGCACTGAGCTTCTTGAGAGTCAATCTGATCTAATTCACAAGGTCTAGCTGTGCACTGAGCTTCCTGAGAGGCAATCTGATCTAATTCACAAGGTCTAGCTGTGCACTGAGCTTCTTGAGAGTCAATCTGATCTAATTCACAAGGTCTAGCTGTGCACTGAGCTTCCTGAGAGGCAATCTGATCTAATTCACAAGGTCTAGCTGTGCACTGAGCTTCTTGAGAGTCAATCTGATCTAATTCACAAGGTTTAGCTGTGCACTGAGCTTCCTGAGAGTCAATCTGATCTAATTCACAAGGTCTAGCTGTGCACTGAGCTTCTTGAGAGGCAATCTGATCTAATTCACAAGGTCTAGCTGTGCACTGAGCTTCTTGAGAGGCAATCTGATCTAATTCACAAGGTTTAGCTGTGCACTGAGCTTCCTGAGAGGCAGTCTGATCTAATTCACAAGGTCTAGCTGTGCACTGATAAATAGGATACATAAGATAAATACTACGGATGTATACACTTTGCGCAGCACCCCGGCGGTTGTTGATTTGTAACAGTGAGTGCACTTAATCTGAACTTTTATATATATGTGTTTGTGTGTGTGTGTATGTGTGTGTGTGTGTGTATATGTGTATATATATGTGTGTGTGTATATATGTGTGTCTGTGTGTAGTTCCTGGTTTGTGGGTTTTAAAGCCTTATCTTATTTAGCGTAGTCTGTGTATTATGTTCTTCCATCCATTTAATATCAGATTTTTATCAGATTTTAGGAATATTTGTTCACTAGATATAAGTTCTCTGGAGATTCTTATTTGATATTTGTTTTACGTCTTCCCCTACAGTTATAAACGCCATTATCGACCCCGCAGGACACCTAGAGGTGGTAACAAGTAACAAAAAATCCTCGTCCAACCAGTCTCCAAACCATGTATCTAGGACTTCGAACACCTCCAGAGCGGATTCTCATCAGCCTACGCGGGCCAGAAATTACATGTATAAGTCCAACTCCGGGTCCTCCCGGTCAGCGGACTCCAGCTTTGGAAGAGACGAGGATGAAGCGTACATTGTCTGATGGTTATTTTGCTTTGTTTTTGTACGAGTAGCCCATGTAATGAATGTGGCTTGTGGTATAATGGCGAGTGCTTGTTCTCTGCACACTGCTTACACTCTCTGCGCTGTGCGAATGAATGTACGGTTTCTGTTTATCACGATTAGCACTGTGGGATGACGCACACTTTAGAATAGAGGCAAATTTACTTGAATATTTTATTTTTTCAGCACAGTGTTTGAATCTCACCATTGAATGTGCCATAACATTAACCACCTCTTGACTGCCACAGAATGTTGGGAACTGAGCTGCAGCCTTCTCTGGCAGCCAAAGGGTTAAAACCAGAAATGCTGGAGATGTAAAATACCACTGAAACAAAATAATCTTGTAGCCTAATTGCACTGATCATATATATGTGTATGTTTGTGTAATTCAGATCTCAGAGAATGGTGGTACTTCTGTAAATACAGCCATGGGATCTCTTTCTTGCCAAATAATGTTTTTTTCCTCTATAAATACATATCTTAAGACCTGCATATGCAATCAATATTCCTTTATTTCTCTCTTGAGGGAGGTGAGTTGTATAGTTCACTCTTGTTTTACTCCTATTTATTATTGTGACCGTAATATGTGTATAAATGCCTCTGGTCTCCACTATAAAATGCTTTTACTTTATAATCAGGCATTGTTTATGGGAGGCTACTGTATGGATATTCTCAGCTGTATTGGGTGGTAGTAGTGATATATCCCCTTGGATACCATGAATATACCCCAGGGTTTAAGAGGTTTTAGTGACAAGGCTCCAGTGTGCGTACCTGCCCTGTTAATGCTCTCGTTGGGTAGTTAAGGTGCACACACACAATCCCTGGTTTTACTTTTCTTTACCAGTGTGTGCACTATATAAGTAGAACACTTTTTTTAACTTCTTGGATACCAGAGAGGGCTGTGGTTCATTGCTGCACAGTTCTCTAAAGCCTGTCCTTGCAGCTTGGGGGGTTAATGGAATTGCTTCCAACTTCCAGGGCTCATAATGTTGATGAAATGATCCTAAATTGTGGAAAATACCACAGGAAGTAAATTTGTCAGTTCAGTGTTTGTATATTTCAGACGTCGCTGTAGCACAGGTGCTTTATCATGTTTAAATAGCGGATATCATTTTAGTAAATGTCTAAAGCAAATGTTGTTGTTCTTTTAGTTTTTTTCTTTTTTTTTTTTTTTTCCTTTATCTAAAAAAAACTTAATTTTAAAACCAAAAAGATTTATCTTCTTTTTTGTAATGATCGGTTTAAATTTTATATTTGGATTCTCAGCTGCACAACAATCTGATGATTTCTCAATTATTGAGTAGTTTGTATCACATTTATCCAAATTGCAAGTATGTTTAAGTTACAATGAATTGACGTGAATTAATGAGTGAATAATAACGTCAGAATAAATCTTAGCAATGACAAGCTAAGTTACTAACAGTCTCTGATTAGCTGATAGATTTGCTACGGACCGTTTGCCTCTGTGATTAGGATGTCAGGCCAAACTGCTGTTGAACGCTGTAGTAAGAGCGGAGTGTACTGATACGTCAGACCTGTTACGTCACAGGGGGCGTGGCTAAGTTCCACTTTTCGTTACGAAGTTAAACAGTTTAACAGCAAGATTTTGGGAGCAAGTAGATTCAGAAGAGAATTAGCATATACAGAAACAGATGGCAGCTTTAAGTGGTAGTAACAGAGGTTGTTGGGTAAACGATGGGAGGTTTCCAGGCTTGATAATAAAGGTGAAACTCCAGTTAAATTGTTCTTCTTTGACGTCACCAAAATATCTGGAGAAAGGAAATTCAAAGTAGGCTTTGCACTGGTGTGAATTAGATCAGATTGCCTCTCAAGAAGCTCAGTGCACAGCTAGACCTTGTGAATTAGATCAGATTGCCTCTCAAGAAGCTCAGTGCACAGCTAGACCTTGTGAATTAGATCAGATTGCCTCTCAAGAAGCTCAGTGCACAGCTAGACCTTGTGAATTAGATCAGATTGCCTCTCAAGAAGCTCAGTGCACAGCTAAACCTTGTGAATTAGATCAGATTGCCTCTCAAGAAGCTCAGTGCCCAGCTAAACCTTGTGAATTAGATCAGATTGCCTCTTAAGAAGCTCAGTGCACAGCTAGACCTTGTGAATTAGATCAGATTGCCTCTCAGGAAGCTCAGTGCACAGCTAGACCTTGTGAATTAGATCAGATTGCCTCTCAAGAAGCTCAGTGCACAGCTAGACCTTGTGAATTAGATCAGATTGCCTCTCAAGAAGCTCAGTGCACAGCTAAACCTTGTGAATTAGATCAGATTGCCTCTCAAGAAGCTCAGTGCACAGCTAAACCTTGTGAATTAGATCAGATTGCCTCTCAAGAAGCTCAGTGCACAGCTAGACCTTGTGAATTAGATCAGATTGCCTCTTAAGAAGCTCAGTGCACAGCTAAACCTTGTGAATTAGATCAGATTGCCTCTCAGGAAGCTCAGTGCACAGCTAGACCTTGTGAATTAGATCAGATTGCCTCTCAAGAAGCTCAGTGCACAGCTAGACCTTGTGAATTAGATCAGATTGCCTCTCAAGAAGCTCAGTGCACAGCTAAACCTTGTGAAATAGATCAGATTGCCTCTCAAGAAGCTCAGTGCACAGCTAAACCTTGTGAATTAGATCAGATTGCCTCTCAAGAAGCTCAGTGCACAGCTAGACCTTGTGAATTCGATCAGATTGCCTCTCAAGAAGCTCAGTGCACAGCAAGACCTTGTTAATTAGATCAGATTGCCTCTCAAGAAGCTCAGTGCACAGCTAGACCTTGTGAATTAGATCAGATTGCCTCTCAGGAAGCTCAGTGCACAGCTAGACCTTGTGAATTAGATCAGATTGCCTCTCAAGAAGCTCAGTGCACAGCTAGACCTTGTGAATTAGATCAGATTGCCTCTCAAGAAGCTCAGTGCACAGCTAGACCTTGTGAATTAGATCAGATTGCCTCTCAAGAAGCTCAGTGCACAGCTAAACCTTGTTAATTAGATCAGATTGCCTCTCAAGAAGCTCAGTGCACAGCTAGACCTTGTGAATTAGATCAGATTGCCTCTCAGGAAGCTCAGTGCACAGCTAGACCTTGTGAATTAGATCAGATTGCCTCTCAGGAAGCTCAGTGCACAGCTAGACCTTGTGAATTAGATCAGATTGCCTTTCAAGAAGCTCATTGCACAGCTAGACCTTGTGAATTAGATCAGATTGCCTCTCAAGAAGCTCAGTGCACAGCAAGACCTTGTTAATTAGATCAGATTGCCTCTCAGGAAGCTCAGTGCACAGCTAGACCTTGTGAATTAGATCAGATTGGCTCCAGTGTACAGCTAGACCTTGTGAATTAGATCAGATTGCCTCTCAAGAAGCTCAGTGCACAGCTAGACCTTGTGAATTCGATCAGATTGCCTCTCAAGAAGCTCAGTGCACAGCAAGACCTTGTTAATTAGATCAGATTGCCTCTCAAGAAGCTCAGTGCACAGCTAAACCTTGTGAATTAGATCAGATTGCCTCTCAAGAAGCTCAGTGCACAGCTAGACCTTGTGAATTAGATCAGATTGCCTCTCAGGAAGCTCAGTGCACAGCTAGACCTTGTGAATTAGATCAGATTGCCTCTCAAGAACCTCAGTGCACAGCTAGACCTTGTGAATTAGATCAGATTGCCTCTCAAGAAGCTCAGTGCACAGCTAGACCTTGTGAATTAGATCAGATTGCCTCTCAAGAAGCTCAGTGCACAGCTAGACCTTGTGAATTAGATCAGATTGCCTCTCAAGAAGCTCAGTGCACAGCTAGACCTTGTGAATTAGATCAGATTGCCTCTCAAGAAGCTCAGTGCACAGCTAAACCTTGTGAATTAGATCAGATTGCCTCTCAAGAAGCTCAGTGCACAGCTAGACCTTGTGAATTAGATCAGATTGCCTCTCAGGAAGCTCAGTGCACAGCTAGACCTTGTGAATTAGATCAGATTGCCTCTCAGGAAGCTCAGTGCACAGCTAGACCTTGTGAATTAGATCAGATTGCCTCTCAGGAAGCTCAGTGCACAGCTAGACCTTGTGAATTAGATCAGATTGCCTCTCAAGAAGCTCATTGCACAGCTAGACCTTGTGAATTAGATCAGATTGCCTCTCAAGAAGCTCAGTGCACAGCAAGACCTTGTTAATTAGATCAGATTGCCTCTCAGGAAGCTCAGTGCACAGCTAGACCTTGTGAATTAGATCAGATTGCCTCCAGTGCAGAGCTAGACCTTGTGAATTAGATCAGATTGCCTCTCAAGAAGCTCAGTGCACAGCTAGACCTTGTGAATTAGATCAGATTGCCTCTCAAGAAGCTCAGTGCACAGCTAGACCTTGTGAATTAGATCAGATTGCCTCTCAAGAAGCTCAGTGCACAGCTAGACCTTGTGAATTAGATCAGATTGCCTCTCAGGAAGCTCAGTGCACAGCTAGACCTTGTGAATTAGATCAGATTGCATCTCAAGAAGCTCAGTGCACAGCTAGACCTTGTGAATTAGATCAGATTGCCTCTTAAGAAGCTCAGTGCACAGCTAGACCTTGTGAATAAGATCAGATTGCCTCTCAAGAAGCTAAGTGCACAGGTAGACCTTGTGAATTAGATCAGATTGCCTCTCAGGAAGCTAAGTGCACAGCTAGACCTTGTGAATTAGATCAGATTGCCTCTCAGGAAGCTGAGTGCACAGCTAGACCTTGTGAATTAGATCAGATTGCCTTTCAAGTTGCTCAGCGTACAGCTAGACCTTGTGAATTAGATCAGATTGCCTCTCAAGTAGCTAAGTGCACAGCTAGACCTTGTGAATTAGATCAGATTGCCTCTCAAGAAGCTCAGTGCACAGCTAGACCTTGTGAATTAGATCAGATTGCCTCTTAAGAAGCTCAGTGCACAGCTAGACCTTATGAATTAGATCAGATTGCCTCTCAAGAAGCTCAGTGCACAGCTAGACCTTGTGAATTAGATCAGATTGCCTCTCAAGAAGCTCAGTGCACAGCTAGACCTTGTGAATTAGATCAGATTGCCTCTTAAGAAGCTCAGTGCACAGCTAGACCTTGTGAATTAGATCAGATTGCCTCTCAGGAAGCTCAGTGCACAGCTAGACCTTGTGAATTAGATCAGATTGCCTCTCAGGAAGCTCAGTGCACAGCTAGACCTTGTGAATTAGATCAGATTGCCTCTCAGGAAGCTCAGTGCACAGCTAGACCTTGTGAATTAGATCAGATTGCCTCTCAAGAAGCTCATTGCACAGCTAGACCTTGTGAATTAGATCAGATTGCCTCTCAAGAAGCTCAGTGCACAGCTAGACCTTGTTAATTAGATCAGATTGCCTCTCAGGAAGCTCAGTGCACAGCTAGACCTTGTGAATTAGATCAGATTGCCTCCAGTGCAGAGCTAGACCCTTGTGAATTAGATCAGATTGCCTCTCAAGAAGCTCAGTGCACAGCTAGACCTTGTGAATTAGATCAGATTGCCTCTCAAGAAGCTCAGTGCACAGCTAGACCTTGTGAATTAGATCAGATTGCCTCTCAGAAGCTCAGTGCACAGCTAGACCTTGTGAATTAGATCAGATTGCCTCTCAGGAAGCTCAGTGCACAGCTAGACCTTGTGAATTAGATCAGATTGCATCTCAAGAAGCTCAGTGCACAGCTAGACCTTGTGAATTAGATCAGATTGCCTCTCAGGAAGCTCAGTGCACAGCTAGACCTTGTGAATTAGATCAGATTGCCTCTCAGGAAGCTCAGTGCACTGCTAGACCTTGTGAATTAGATCAGATTGCCTCTCAGGAAGCTCAGTGCACAGCTAGACCTTGTGAATTAGATCAGATTGCCTCTCAAGAAGCTCATTGCACAGCTAGACCTTGTGAATTAGATCAGATTGCCTCTCAAGAAGCTCAGGTGCACAGCAAGACCTTGTTAATTAGATCAGATTGCCTCTCAGGAAGCTCAGTGCACAGCTAGACCTGTGAATTAGATCAGATTGCCTCCAGTGCAGAGCTAGACCTTGTGAATTAGATCAGATTGCCTCTCAAGAAGCTCAGTGCACAGCTAGACCTTGTGAATTAGATCAGATTGCCTCTCAAGAAGCTCAGTGCACAGCTAGACCTTGTGAATTAGATCAGATTGCCTCTCAAGAAGCTCAGTGCACAGCTAGACCTTGTGAATTAGATCAGATTGCCTCTCAGGAAGCTCAGTGCACAGCTAGACCTTGTGAATTAGATCAGATTGCATCTCAAGAAGCTCAGTGCACAGCTAGACCTTGTGAATTAGATCAGATTGCCTCTTAAGAAGCTCAGTGCACAGCTAGACCTTGTGAATAAGATCAGATTGCCTCTCAAGAAGCTAAGTGCACAGGTAGACCTTGTGAATTAGATCAGATTGCCTCTCAGGAAGCTAAGTGCACAGCTAGACCTTGTGAATTAGATCAGATTGCCTCTCAGGAAGCTGAGTGCACAGCTAGACCATGTGAATTAGATCAGATTGCCTTTCAAGTTGCTCAGCGTACAGCTAGACCTTGTGAATTAGATCAGATTGCCTCTCAAGTAGCTAAGTGCACAGCTAGACCTTGTGAATTAGATCAGATTGCCTCTCAAGAAGCTCAGTGCACAGCTAGACCTTGTGAATTAGATCAGATTGCCTCTTAAGAAGCTCAGTGCACAGCTAGACCTTATGAATTAGATCAGATTGCCTCTCAAGAAGCTCAGTGCACAGCTAGACCTTGTGAATTAGATCAGATTGCCTCTCAAGAAGCTCAGTGCACAGCTAGACCTTGTGAATTAGATCAGATTGCCTCTTAAGAAGCTCAGTGCACAGCTAGACCTTGTGAATTAGATCAGATTGCCTCTCAGGAAGCTCAGTGCACAGCTAGACCTTGTGAATTAGATCAGATTGCCTCTCAAGAAGCTCAGTGCACAGCTAGACCTTGTGAATTAGATCAGATTGCCTCTCAGGAAGCTCAGTGCACAGCTAGACCTTGTGAATTAGATCAGATTGCCTCTTAAGAAGCTCAGTGCACAGCTAGACCTTGGGAATTAGATCAGATTGCCTCTCAAGAAGCTCAGTGCACAGCTAGACCTTGTGAATTAGATCAGATTGCCTCTCAGGAAGCTCAGTGCACAGCTAGACCTTGTGAATTAGATCAGATTGCCTCTTAGGAAGCTCAGTGCACAGCTAGACCTTGTGAATTAGATCAGATTGCCTCTTAAGAAGCTCAGTGCACAGCTAGACCTTGTGAATTAGATCAGATTGCCTCTCAGGAAGCTCAGTGCACAGCTAGACCTTGTGAATTAGATCAGATTGCCTCTCAGGAAGCTCAGTGCACAGCTAGACCTTGTGAATTAGATCAGATTGCCTCTCAGAAGCTCAGTGCACAGCTAGACCTTGTGAATTAGATCAGATTGCCTCTTAAGAAGCTCAGTGCACAGCTAGACCTTGTGAATTAGATCAGATTGCCTCTCAGGAAGCTCAGTGCACAGCTAGACCTTGTGAATTAGATCAGATTGCCTCTCAGAAGCTCAGTGCACAGCTAGACCTTGTGCATTAGATCAGATTGCCTCTCAGGAAGCTCAGTGCACAGCTAGACCTTGTGAATTAGATCAGATTGCCTCTTAAGAAGCTCAGTGCACAGCTAGACCTTGTGAATTAGATCAGATTGCCTCTCAAGAAGCTCAGTGCACAGCTAGACCTTGTGAATTAGATCAGATTGCCTCTCAAGAAGCTCAGTGCACAGCTAGACCTTGTGAATTAGATCAGATTGCCTCTCAAGAAGCTCAGTGCACAGCTAGACCTTGTGAATTAGATCAGATTGCCTCTCAGGAAGCTCAGTGCACAGCTAGACCTTGTGAATTAGATCAGATTGCCTCTCAGGAAGCTCAGTGCACAGCTAGACCTTGTGAATTAGATCAGATTGCCTCTCAAGAAGCTCAGTGCACAGCTAGACCTTGTGAATTAGATCAGATTGCCTCTCAGGAAGCTCAGTGCACAGCTAGACCTTGTGAATTAGATCAGATTGCCTCTCAAGAAGCTCAGTGCACAGCTAAACCTTGTGAATAAGATCAGATTGCCTCTCAAGAAGCTCAGTGCACAGCTAGACCTTGTGAATTAGATCAGATTGCCTCTCAAGAAGCTCAGTGCACAGCTAGACCTTGTGAATTAGATCAGATTGCCTCTCAGGAAGCTCAGTGCACAGCTAGACCTTGTGAATTAGATCAGATTGCCTCTCAGGAAGCTCAGTGCACAGCTAGACCTTGTGAATTAGATCAGATTGCCTCTCAAGAAGCTCAGTGCACAGCTAGACCTTGTGAATTAGATCAGATTGCCTCTCAAGAAGCTCAGTGCACAGCTAAACCTTGTGAATTAGATCAGATTGCCTCTCAAGAAGCTCAGTGCACAGCTAGACCTTGTGAATAAGATCAGATTGCCTCTCAAGAAGCTCAGTGCACAGCTAGACCTTGTGAATTAGATCAGATTGCCTCTCAAGAAGCTAAGTGCACAGCTAGACCTTGTGAATTAGATCAGATTGCCTCTCAAGAAGCTCAGTGCACAGCTAGACCTTGTGAATTAGATCAGATTGCCTCTCAAGAAGCTAAGTGCACAGCTAGACCTTGTGAATTAGATCAGATTGCCTCTCAAGAAGCTCAGTGCACAGCTAGACCTTGTGAATTAGATCAGATTGCCTCTCAGGAAGCTCAGTGCACAGCTAGACCTTGTGAATTAGATCAGATTGCCTCTCAGGAAGCTCAGTGCACAGCTAGACCTTGTGAATTAGATCAGATTGCCTCTCAGGAAGCTCAGTGCACAGCTAGACCTTGTGAATTAGATCAGATTGCCTCTCAAGAAGCTCAGTGCACAGCTAGACCTTGTGAATTAGATCAGATTGCCTCTCAGGAAGCTCAGTGCACAGCTAGACCTTGTGAATTAGATCAGATTGCCTCTCAGGAAGCTCAGTGCACAGCTAGACCTTGTGCATTAGATCAGATTGCCTCTCAGGAAGCTCAGTGCACAGCTAGACCTTGTGAATTAGATCAGATTGCCTCTCAGGAAGCTCAGTGCACAGCTAGACCTTGTGCATTAGATCAGATTGCCTCTCAAGAAGCTCAGTGCACAGCTAGACCTTGTGAATTAGATCAGATTGCCTCTCAAGAAGCTCAGTGCACAGCTAGACCTTGTGAATTAGATCAGATTGCCTCTCAGGAAGCTCAGTGCACAGCTAGACCTTGTGAATTAGATCAGATTGCCTCTCAAGAAGCTCAGTGCACAGCTAGACCTTGTGAATTAGATCAGATTGCCTCTCAAGAAGCTCAGTGCACAGCTAGACCTTGTGAATTAGATCAGATTGCCTCTCAGGAAGCTCAGTGCACAGCTAGACCTTGTGAATTAGATCAGATTGCCTCTCAAGAAGCTCAGTGCACAGCTAGACCTTGTGAATTAGATCAGATTGCCTCTCAAGAAGCTCAGTGCACAGCTAGACCTTGTGAATTAGATCAGATTGCCTCTCAAGAAGCTCAGTGCACAGCTAGACCTTGTGAATTCTAACACAATACTGAGCACCTGTTTGCAGGGGTGTAGAAGATTGTAAAGGATCTGTGGGAGGGTTTAATGGAACGTGAGACAGTTAAGGTGGAATCCTGGCATTTTTATTTTTATAAGAAATGGACGTCGTTCTCACACGCCCAGCACTGATCACAGCTGGCAAGTCATTGTCTTATTTGGGCTCAGTGTTTGTCCCGCAGGTACACACGTGCCAAAGTCGCTGAATTTGCCCCTTAACCTGATCGGTACTGTACTGCGCTTCCAAACGGTTTCTGCCCATAGATCACATGATCAGAAACTGCAGTAAATAGGGAGAGCTAAACAGATGCAACATAGACAACGCTGCGTGTCACAGAGTAATAAATACAGCAATAGATAATGAAACATGGTGTTTTTTTTGTTTTGTTTTTTTTAACACACCTGCACGTGCTTTATATACAGCTCTGTGGCGGTACCTACAGGGGCATCAGTATTCTCTATAAAAACAGCACAAAAAGGGAACATTTGAATTATTATTTATTTAAGTTTAGTTTTCAGGCTAAAAAGACACATTTTGTAAAAAAAAAAGTTACTAATGCGTCCAGGCAGCAGATAAACTCCCTAGTACCACTCCAGTATAATTAACCATTGTAGAGGTCAGAGGCAGGAATAGTTAATGGCCCAAAGCACAATTTGCACAGCCCATGCGCCAGGGCACTGACCCATAGCCTGTAAGCTGAGCATCTATTTCACACTGAGTGCGAAGAAATGAGAAAACTGAATGTGATGCTATTTGTTCCTCTAGACTGGAGAACGAGTCAGACTGGGCCATATTCCCTTTATTTTATAGATACTCGCGTCTTCCTGATTCTGTGGGCGTATAACAAGCACGGTCCCTCCTGTAGATGGGTTTTTAATTTTAAACTTTATTTGCTATAACTAAAAGTTGTAACTTTATAAGGTACAGTATCAAATTCTTCTGAGAGGCTGAAATTTATAGTTACTATAACGTTTAGATCCTTGTACTAATGGTTTGTATCACACCTTGGCCAACAAGGGGTTAACAAGGCAGCTCACTTTTTTCTTTACTTGAATCCAATAAATCACAAGAATATTCCGTTTCTACCAGAAGATGTTGTTAGATACGTACAAGAGATTTAGTTGTTGTCTGTTTATACACTAGGGATGGCAGCTTTCTAACACACGGGCTGTATATAAAATTCTATATATTAAAACAATATTATATACATTATATTATTAGAGGACACAGGGCCTAATTTCAGTAATGTTGCAGGTTACTCTGTCTGCGGTTTTCCCCTTCAGCGGACCCTTGATTTTTAGGCATCTTATTTGCCTACCCACAGAATTCCTAAAGCCTACAATCTTAGTTCTGCTTTGTCCCAGGGGCCTCAAAAATACAAGTAGCCCCTGGGCTGCCAGTTGGTCAACCTTATTGTACATTATAACAGATTTTCTTTAAAAAAAAATGTCCATCTAGTGAACTATTTTATGTCTTTATAGATGTTCTCATTTCGTCCGGGTAATCTGGTAAACAAAGGGTCAGTGTGTAACAGAACGTCGGTAAAGACGAGCATATAACCTGCAAATTCAGACTAATGGTTTCTCATGCACATAGATTATAATAATCAGATTACACATTATAACAAACACACCATCAAAGGTTTAGTTTGTTAAAGGGACATTAAACACTTTGAGATGGTAATATAAAATGACAAATAAATTGTATATAAAAAATATATATATACTTTAATTATTTATTTTGTCCCCTTTTCCTGTAATTCCTTTTCTAACAGGATCTGAAAAGCTCACAAATTCAGAATGGAAGTGCAGAACACTGTTATATTCCTCACAGCCATTGGCTGCACACTCTAGTGACCTATTTATAACTGTCCCTAATTGGCCACAGCAGAGAAGGTAACCTAAGTTACAACATGGTAGTTCCTATTGTTTTACAGACACTAAAACTTTACACTTACTCTGTCAATATTTAAACGGCTAATGAAAATTTAAAAAGTTATTTTCAGACTAATCTTTTCATTGAATTTATCGCATTCTATTTAACATTTATTTAGTGTGTAATGTCCCTTTAAAATATATCACAACCCAGTTAATAATGTTCTGTATTATCAAATCTTAGAGCTTTTGGTTTGTGAAACAATTTGGATTATTGGTCCTTGATGCCTCGTATGTAATAAATATATAATAAGTCAGGTGTAACATGGGAATGCACTGGTAGATAAATATAATATATACTCTATATCTGCTTTAGATATATAGACAGATACCAATTACTTTTTTCTTCTAGCAGATGATTTTATTTGGGAGAAAAAAAAGGACAGTCTGATACTATAATTGATTGTGCGTGCTGTTTTTGCACTAGGGACCTTGCACACAAAAGTCTCGCTCGATAACCGATACGTTGAGCAGGACACAACCAGTGAGCCAATAAGAATCAGCATACGCACGTACACACCAGTGTCCTGTTGTGAATCCTAAACAAGAAATTCGCCATTTGCTTAACTGCTCTGCAGGGGCTAAACAGTGAGTGAGGAGCGCTAGTGTTAAAATACTGGAACAAATTAGCACATTTTATTTTTGTATCAAAATGTCCCCTTAAAGGGATGTTAAACAGTCAGTTTCATTGTTTTAATAAAAAGCACTAAGCAGCGGTATATACTTAATATAAATAATTGCAATGTATTTTATTAATCTATTTAAATGGATTTTACCTGTTATTTTTTACACTACATTTGCGCTTCCTGTTACAGCCCTACAAGGAGGAGGAGCCTTTGCAGGAAGGTTTATCTTAGCCTGATGTGATAAAACCTCTAGTGAATAGACCAGATAACAGGAAGTCAGATTTGCTCTAAAAACTTAGGTTTAGAAATTCTCTGCTCTTATCACACTGTGGGCCGGTGCTACACTGAGAACTTCTAAGTACTAATTTTACAAGAAAACAAGTAAGGTATTTGCTGTTTTTTTACACAATCTGTTTCTTTCTATATTCTCTTTGATTTAACTTATTTGTTTTTACCTAAGGACCCTGTTTAATATCCCTTTAAGTTACTGTTTTTTTCTCCCTATTTAGCATCTTTGTAAATCATAGTAGCTGTTATTATTTTGTACATAGAAACTTGTTTGTTTATTTAAAGGTAGATGGAATTGTCTATTTCTTCTGTTATGTGTGATCAGTCCACGGGTCATCATTACTTCTGGGATATAACTCCTCCCCAACAGGAAATGCAAGAGGATTCACCCAGCAGAGCTGATACAGCTCCTCCCCTCTACGCCAGTCCCAGTCATTCTCTTGCACCCAACGACTAGATAGGATGTGTGAGAGGACTATGGTGATTATACTTAGTTTTTATGACTTCAATCAAAAGTTTGTTATTTTATAATAGCACCGGAGCGTGTTATTACTTCTCTGGCAGACTTTGAGGAAGAATCTACCAGAGTTTTTACTATGATTTTAACCGGAGTAGTTAAGATCATATTGCTGTTCTCGGCCATCTGAGGGAGGTAAAAGCTTCAGATCAGGGGACAGGGGCAGATGAATCTGCATTGAGGTATGTAGCAGTTTTTATTTTCTGAATGGAATTGATGAGAAAATCCTGCTATACCGTTATAATGACATGTATGTATACACTTCAGTATTCTGGGAATGGTACTTCACCGGAACTACTTTGTTAAAGGTCACTAATCTTTTTAATAAGTATTATATCATGTTAAACGTTTTTGCTGGAATGTAGAATCGTTTACACTGCTGAGGTACTGAGTAAATAAATGTTTGGGCTTTATTTTCCACTTGGCAGTAGTTTATTTTGAATTGTGACAGTTTCGTTTCTCTTCACTGCTGTGTGTGAGAGGGAGGGGCCGTTTTTGGCGCTCTTTGCTACGCATCAACAATTTCCAGTCAGCTATTATTTTTCCTGCATGATCCGGTTCATCTCTGACAGATCTCAGGGGTCTTCAAACTTCTTGAAGGGAGGTACATTCTCTCAGCAGAGCTGTGAGAATTTTTTATATTGACTGTGGATAAAGACGTTACTCAATAATTTTTATGTCAAATTTAGTTATGTTATCTTACTAATGGAACAAAACCTTGCTAAAAGTTGTGTTGTTTTAAAGTTGATGCTATAACTGTTCTCAGTTTATTATCTCAACTGTCATTTAATCATTTAATCGTTTAAGTACCTCTTTGAGGCACAGTACGTTTTTGCTAAAAAAGATTATAACCAGGTTGCAAGTTATTGCTAGTGTGTTAAACATGTCTGACTCAGAGGATATCTGTGTCATTTGTTCCAATGCCAAGGTGGAGCCCAATAGAAATTTATGTACTAACTGTATTGATGCTACTTTAAATAAAAGTCAATCTGTACAATGTGAACAAATTTCACCAATCTGCGAGGGGAGAGTTATGCCGACTAACTCGCCTCACGCGGCAGTACCTGCATCTCCCGCCCGGGAGGTGCGTGATATTATGGCGCCTAGTACATCTGGGCGGCCATTACAGATAACATTACAAGATATGGCTACTGTTATGACTGAAGTTTTGTCTAAATTACCTGAGCTAAGAGGCAAGCGTGATCACTCTGGGGTGAGAACAGAGTGCGCTGACAATACTAGGGCCATGTCTGATACTGCGTCACAGCTTGCAGAGCATGAGGACGGAGAGCTTCATTCTGTGGGTGACGGTTCTGATCCAAACAGATTGGATTCAGATATTTCAAATTTTAAATTTAAATTGGAGAACCTCCGTGTATTACTAGGGGAGGTCTTAGCAGCTCTCAATGATTGTAACACCGTTGCAATACCAGAGAAACTATGTAGGTTGGATAAATACTTTGCGGTACCGGCGAGTACTGACGTTTTTCCTATACCTAAGAGATTAACTGAAATTGTTACTAAGGAGTGGGATAGACCCGGTGTGCCGTTCTCACCCCCTCCAATATTTAGAAAGATGTTTCCAATAGACGCCACCACTCGGGACTTATGGCAAACGGTCCCTAAGGTGGAGGGAGCAGTTTCTACTCTAGCTAAGCGTACCACTATCCCGGTGGAGGATAGCTGTGCCTTTTCAGATCCAATGGATAAAAAATTGGAGGGTTACCTTAAGAAAATGTTTGTTCAACAAGGTTTTATTTTGCAACCCCTTGCATGTATCGCGCCGATTACGGCTGCGGCAGCATTTTGGATTGAGTCTCTGGAAGAGAACCTTAGTTCATATACGCTAGACGACATTATGGACAGGCTTAGAGTCCTTAAACTAGCTAATTCATTCATTTCGGAGGCCGTAGTACATTTAACCAAACTTACGGCTAAGAACTCAGGATTCGCCATACAGGCACGTAGGGCACTGTGGCTAAAATCCTGGTCAGCTGATGTTACTTCTAAGTCCAAATTACTTAATATACCTTTCAAGGGGCAGTCCTTATTTGGGCCCGGTTTGAAAGAAATTATCGCTGACATTACAGGAGGTAAGGGCCACGCCCTACCTCAAGACAAAGCCAAAGCTAAGGCTAGACAGTCTAATTTTCGTCCCTTTCGGAATTTCAAAACAGGAGCAGCATCAACCTCCACTGCACCAAAACAGGAAGGAGCTGTTGCTCGTTACAGGCAAGGCTGGAAGCCCAACCAGTCCTGGAACAAGGGCAAACAGGCCAGGAAACCTGCTGCTGCCCCAAAGACAGCATGAACCGAGAGCCCCCGATCCGGGACCGGATCTAGTGGGGGGCAGACTTTCTCTCTTCGCCCAGGCCTGGGCAAGAGATGTTCAGGATCCCTGGGCGCTAGAGATCATATCTCAGGGATACCTTCTAGACTTCAAATTATCTCCCCCAAGAGGGAGATTTCATCTGTCAAGATTGTCAACAAACCAGATAAAGAAAGAAGCGTTTCTACGCTGTGTACAAGATCTGTTATTAATGGGAGTGATCCATCCGGTTCCGCGGTCGGAACAAGGACAAGGGTTCTACTCAAACCTGTTTGTGGTTCCCAAAAAAGAGGGAACTTTCAGGCCAATCTTAGATTTAAAGATTCTAAACAAATTCCTAAGAGTTCCATCGTTCAAAATGGAAACTATTCGGACAATCTTACCCATGATCCAAAAGGGTCAGTACATGACCACAGTGGATTTAAAAGATGCTTACCTTCACATACCGATCCACAAAGATCATCACCGGTATCTACGGTTTGCCTTCCTAGACAGGCACTACCAGTTTGTAGCTCTTCCATTCGGATTGGCTACGGCCCCAAGAATCTTCACAAAGATTCTAGGTGCCCTCCTGGCGGTACTAAGACCGCGAGGGATTTCGGTAGCTCCGTATCTAGACGACATTCTAATACAGGCTTCAAGCTTTCAAACTGCCAAGTCTCATACAGAGTTAGTTCTGGCATTTCTAAGGTCGCATGGATGGAAAGTGAACGAAAAGAAGAGTTCTCTTTTTCCTCTCACAAGAGTTCCATTCTTGGGGACTCTTATAGATTCTGTAGAAATGAAGATTTACCTGACAGAGGACAGGTTAACAAAACTTCAAGATGCATGCCGTGTCCTTCATTCCATTCAACACCCGTCAGTAGCTCAATGCATGGAGGTGATCGGCTTAATGGTAGCGGCAATGGACATAGTACCTTTTGCACGCCTACACCTCAGACCGCTGCAATTATGCATGCTAAGTCAGTGGAATGGGGATTACTCAGATTTGTCCCCTACTCTGAATCTGAATCAAGAGACCAGAAATTCTCTTCTATGGTGGCTTCATCGGCCACACCTGTCCAGGGGGATGCCATTCAGCAGGCCAGACTGGACAATTGTAACAACAGACGCCAGCCTACTAGGTTGGGGCGCTGTCTGGAATTCTCTGAAGGCTCAGGGATTATGGAATCAGGAGGAGAGTCTCCTTCCAATAAACATTCTGGAATTGAGAGCAGTTCTCAATGCCCTTCTGGCTTGGCCCCAATTAACAACTCGGGGGTTCATCAGGTTTCAGTCGGACAATATCACGACTGTAGCTTACATCAACCATCAGGGAGGGACAAAAAGCTCCCTAGCAATGATGGAAGTATCAAAGATAATTCGATGGGCAGAGTCTCACTCTTGCCACCTGTCAGCAATCCACATCCCGGGAGTGGAGAACTGGGAGGCGGATTTCTTGAGTCGCCAGACTTTTCATCCGGGGGAGTGGGAACTTCATCCGGAGGTCTTTGCCCAAATACTTCGACGTTGGGGCAAACCAGAGATAGATCTCATGGCGTCTCGCCAGAACGCCAAACTTCCTCACTACGGGTCCAGATCCAGGGATCCGGGAGCGGTTCTGATAGATGCTTTGACAGCACCTTGGAACTTCGGGATGGCTTATGTGTTTCCACCCTTCCCGCTGCTTCCTCGATTGATTGCCAAAATCAAACAGGAGAGAGCATCAGTGATTCTAATAGCACCTGCATGGCCACGCAGGACTTGGTATGCAGATCTAGTGGACATGTCATCCTGTCCACCTTGGTCTCTACCTCTAAGACAGGACCTTCTGATACAGGGTCCGTTCAAACATCAAAATCTAACTTCTCTGAAACTGACTGCTTGGAAATTGAACGCTTGATTTTATCAAAACGTGGTTTTTCTGAGTCGGTTATTGATACCCTGATACAGGCTAGGAAGCCTGTTACCAGAAAGATTTACCATAAAATATGGCGTAAATACCTATACTGGTGTGAATCCAAATGTTACTCCTGGAGTAAAGTTAGGATCTCTAGGATCTTGTCCTTTCTACAAGAGGGCTTAGAAAAGGGTTTATCGGCTAGTTCATTAAAGGGACAGATTTCAGCTCTGTCCATCTTGTTACACAGGCGTCTGTCAGAAAATCCAGACGTCCAGGCCTTTTGTCAGGCTTTAGCTAGGATCAAGCCTGTGTTTAAAGCTGTTGCTCCACCATGGAGTTTAAACTTAGTTCTTAACGTTTTACAGGGTGTTCCGTTTGAACCCCTTCATTCCATTGATATAAAATTGTTATCTTGGAAAGTTCTGTTTTTAATGGCTATTTCCTCGGCTCGAAGAGTCTCTGAGTTATCAGCATTACATTGTGATTCTCCTTATCTGATTTTTCACTCAGACAAGGTAGTTCTGCGTACTAAACCTGGGTTCTTACCTAAGGTAGTTACTAACAGGAATATCAATCAAGAGATTGTTGTTCCATCCTTGTGTCCAAATCCTTCTTCAAAGAAGGAACGTCTTCTACACAATCTGGATGTAGTTCGTGCCCTCAAGTTCTACTTGCAGGCAACTAAAGAGTTTCGTCAAACTTCTTCCCTGTTTGTCGTTTATTCTGGACAGAGGAGAGGTCAAAAAGCTTCTGCTACCTCTCTCTCTTTTTGGCTTCGTAACATAATACGTTTAGCCTATGAGACTGCTGGACAGCAGCCTCCTGAAAGAATTACAGCTCATTCCACTAGAGCTGTGGCTTCCACTTGGGCCTTTAAGAATGAGGCCTCTGTTGAACAGATTTGCAAGGCTGCAACTTGGTCTTCGCTTCATACTTTTTCCAAATTTTACAAATTTGACACTTTTGCTTCTTCGGAGGCTATTTTTGGGAGAAAGGTTCTTCAGGCAGTGGTTCCTTCTGTATAATGAGCCTGCCTATCCCTCCCGTCATCCGTGTACTTTTGCTTTGGTATTGGTATCCCAGAAGTAATGATGACCCGTGGACTGATCACACATAACAGAAGAAAACATAATTTATGCTTACCTGATAAATTCCTTTCTTCTGTTGTGTGATCAGTCCACGGCCCGCCCTGTTTTTAAGGCAGGTAAATATCTTTTAAATTATACTCCAGTCACCACTTCACCCTTGGTTACTCCTTTCTCGTTGATTCTTGGTCGAATGACTGGGACTGGCGTAGAGGGGAGGAGCTGTATCAGCTCTGCTGGGTGAATCCTCTTGCATTTCCTGTTGGGGAGGAGTTATATCCCAGAAGTAATGATGACCCGTGGACTGATCACACAACAGAAGAAAGGAATTTATCAGGTAAGCATAAATTATGTTTTTTTACTTATCTGGAGAAATATAAACCGGTACAGAACATAAGTGTTTTTAACACATGACAATATTCATACTGGAGCTTTCCGGTAGCTTTTGTCCACTTAAATGAATTGAATAATTAGTTTTTAGCTCGCTCCTTGAGCCGAGTTTGATTTCAGACCTGCACTGTTGCACTTCCTCACCTGGCGCATTCGCTATTTACTTGTGGTGCTTCCTCACTTGTCGCATTCGCTATTTACTTGTGGCGCTATGCAGGTGAAGTTGTTTTACAGCATAGCCCGCCAGAACAAGCGATGCAACTTCTGATTGGCTGGAGGCCTGGGGCAGCCAGTAGTGAGTACAGGGGGAATTGGCAATGGGGTGAGGGATATCATTAGTATTATCTGCAGTTTATGGCCCAAACTGAACTGTTTATTGAAATGAAGGGTTAAAGCTATGGCGTTTAGTGCCTCAGTATTTGTCAGAACTGTAACCCGGCACGTGACAATACCAGCAACTGGTGACACTACGCTTAGCTTAAATAAATAGACTGTCAGAGCTGTAGCCCAGTACGTGGCTATACCAGCAACTGGTGACACTACGCTTAGCTTAAATAAATAGACTGTCAGAGCTGTAGCCCAGTACGTGGCTATACCAGCAACTGGTGACACTACGCTTAGCTTAAATAAATAGACTGTCAGAGCTGTAGCCCAGTACACATGGCTATACCAGCAACTGTTGACACTACGCTCACTGCCAGGGCTGTAGCATTGTTAGAAACCTGAAAATCTAAATATTTTTGTAACCTGAAATACTTCAGGTATCGGTAATATCATGGTATGTAGCCCCACAAGGGTAAATGTAGCCTGCAAGGGTTAATGTATAAATGAATTGTGCTCCTTTATTGTAGTCTGATTTCTCCTCCCATAGTTCTTTGTGGTTCTAATCGCTCAAGTGCCATCTTGTGAAACTGATTACAGCATACGAGTCATGTTGGAGGTCTGTTATCTACTGTTATTCCTGACCATTGTACAAACACATAGGGTAAAACATAAATCCATTATTATGTAAACCTTTTATTTCATTTGTCACCATAAACTTTATTTTTTAAGTCTTGTGACTTCTTACAAAACGCTGCTAGGTGACTCAGTAACTGCAAAACAAGTTGTAAATGAATTTCCTCCTGCAGCAAACTGGTTAAAAGCTTCGTACACTTGATGAATGTAGTAAAACTGTGAAAGAAAAGAAGAAAAACTTTTACCTGTAGAAAAATAGGTTGATAATCTAAACAGGAAATGATAATTATATGTCGCGTGTTTTGCTGTAAATCAGCCAAAGAGCAAATCACAAGATTGTATAATTTTTTTTAAAGATCTTTATTGTAATCAAGAGACAAGATGCTGACAAAAAGCAACGCATTTTAGCCCTCTCTGGCAGCCAAGGGGTTAAATGATTAGCTCTGGGTATAACTCACCATGGAAATTAAATCTGAAAATCTAGAAATAGGGTTTATTCGAGTTTAACAGTTGTTGTTTTTTTGGTACTAAAAAAACAGAAAATAAAAGCGTACAGTATATAAATATATTTATTTTATTTTATTGTTACATTTAATTATTTTTGTTAATCTCCCATATAATTATTTTGTGACTCTCAATTATATTTATTAAATTGCTGAACTGTGTAGGTCTTTTATTCGTGTAATTACAAACACAAGGACAGCAATCAAACAAAACCAGTTGTAAGAAAACTTTAAGGGACCTAAAAAAATGGTGACATTTTGATGAATACGGACTTATAACCAAGTAACGTAGAACAATGTGATATTTTTGGCTTTCACTCTTTGAAAAAATATTTCAGAAATCCATAGATCATTAAAATGTAAAAAATATCTATATATAAAAAATGAGTTAAAACTTTTTATGTTCAATGCATGAGAAAAACAAATTGCTGTGGTCTATAAAGTAATCTGATGTATTTAGCTAAACACTAAGTTTTCTCATGAAAAAGTTGTTTTTTCCCAGTCGGTGACAGTATTTAAATAGTTTAACCCTTTGACTGCCCAAGAAAGCCGCAAAGTATTGCAGCCTTGTGTGGCAGACAGTGAGTTAACCCCTTCACCATCAAATGAACGGTTATGACAATGTTCTGAATGATTCTCGTGTTCCATTTTCCCTTCTAAAATGGCAGAATCATACAAAGATAAAACTCTGCTGAACCCGCTGTACAAAACCGCTCACTGGGTTATTACGATTGCATGTAACAAAAACGCAACTTGACAATGAATCCGATAAATTTGTTAAACTTGAAATCAGAAATAGTTTGTTTTTTTTCTCCCCAAACAAATGTTAAAATATTACATTAATAAAAAATATATATATTTTTCCCCATCTTATTTTTTTTTTAACAGTAATTTATTTTGATTGCATTTGTATATTTTGTTCTAAAAGTTGTAATATGGTTGTTTTGAGACATAATGGATGACTATTTTATTTAATTTTCCATAAAAATATTGTAATAAATCATTTTTTCATGTTACGTTTGTGTTTTCTTAATTTGTTTTTTTATGGGCATGGAATTCTACACGCTAAACAAATAAAATAAGCAAGGGCACTTCTATGTAGGGGTACATAGTGTTTAGCGCTTTACTGGTCAACGTGACAGTCTGTTAGACGTTATCTATCTTTTGTGGTATTAAATACTGTAGAGCTGGCACCTTTATGTGATATTACACACTTAACAACTAGCGGTATTAAATCCTATAGAGCTGGCACCTTTATGTGATATTACACACTTAACAACTAGCGGTATTAAATCCTATAGAGCTGGCACCTTTATGTGATATTACACACTTAACAACTGGCGGTATTAAATCCTATAGAGCTGGCACCTTTATGTGATATTACACACTTAACAACTAGCGGTATTAAATCCTATAGAGCTGGCACCTTTATGTGATATTACACACTTAACAACTAGCGGTATTAAATCCTATAGAGCTGGCACCTTTATGTGATATTACACACTTAACAACTGGCGGTATTATATTCTATATAACTAGCACCTTTATGTGATATTACACACTTAACAACTGGCGGTATTATATTCTATATAACTAGCACCTTTATGTGATATTACACACTTAACAACTGGCGGTATTATATTCTATATAACTAGCACCTTTATGTGATATTACACACTTAACAACTAACGGTATTATATTCTATATAACTAGCACCTTTATGTGATATTACACACTTAACAACTGGCGGTATTATATTCTATATAACTGGCACCTTTATGTGATATTACACACTTAACAACTGGCGGTATTAAATCCTATAGAGCTGGCACCTTTATGTGATATTACACACTTAACAACTGGCGGTATTAAATCCTATAGAGCTGGCACCTTTATGTGATATTACACACTTAACAACTGGCGGTATTAAATCCTATACAACTGGCACCTTTATGTGATATTACACACTTAACAACTGGCGGTATTAAATCCTATAGAGCTGGCACCTTTATGTGATATTACACACTTAACAACTAGCGGTATTAAATCATATAGAGCTGGCACCTTTATGTGATATTACACACTTAACAACTGGCGGTATTAAATCCTATAGAGCTGGCACCTTTATGTGATATTACACACTTAACAACTGGCGGTATTAAATCCTATACAACTGGCACCTTTATGTGATATTACACACTTAACAACTAGCAGTATTAAATCCTATAGAGCTGGCACCTTTATGTGATATTACACACTTAACAACTGGCAGTATTAAATACTATAGAACTGGCACCTTTATGTGATATTACACACTTAACAACTAACGGTATTATATTCTATATAACTGGCACCTTTATGTGATATTACACACTTAACAACTAGCGGTATTATATTCTATATAACTGGCACCTTTATGTGATATTACACACTTAACAACTAGCGGTATTATATTCTATATAACTGGCACCTTTATGTGATATTACACACTTAACAACTAGCGGTATTAAATCCTTTAGAACTGGCACCTATATGTGATATTACACACTTAACAACTGGCGGTATTAAATCCTATACAACTGGCACCTTTATGTGATATTACACACTTAACTAGCGCTATTAAATCCTATAGAACTGGCACCTTTATGTGATATTACACACTTAACAACTGGCGGTATTAAATCCTATACAACTGGCACCTTTATGTGATATTACACACTTAACTAGCGCTATTAAATCCTATAGAACTGGCACCTTTATGTGATATTACACAGTTAACTAGCGGTATTAAATCCTTTAGAACTGGCACCTATATGTGATATTACACACTTAACAACTGGCGGTATTAAATCCTATACAACTGGCACCTTTATGTGATATTACACACTTAACAACTAGCGGTATTAAATCATATAGAACTGGCACCTATATGTGATATTACACACTTAACAACTGGCGGTATTAAATCCTATACAACTGGCACCTTTATGTGATATTACACACTTAACAACTGGCGGTATTAAATCCTATAGAGCTGGCACCTTTATGTGATATTACACACTTAACAACTGGCGGTATTAAATCCTATAGAGCTGGCACCTTTATGTGATATTACACACTTAACAACTGGCGGTATTAAATCCTATAGAGCTGGCACCTTTATGTGATATTACACACTTAACAACTAGCGGTATTAAATCCTATAGAGCTGGCACATTTATGTGATATTACACACTTAACAACTGGCGGTATTAAATCCTATACAACTGGCACCTTTATGTGATATTACACACTTAACAACTGGCGGTATTAAATCCTATACAACTGGCACCTTTATGTGATATTACACACTTAACAACTGGCGGTATTAAATCCTATAGAGCTGGCACCTTTATGTGATATTACACACTTAACAACTGGCAGTATTAAATCCTATAGAGCTGGCACCTTTATGTGATATTACACACTTAACAACTGGCGGTATTAAATCCTATAGAGCTGGCACCTTTATGTGATATTACACACTTAACAACTGGCGGTATTAAATCCTATACAACTGGCACCTTTATGTGATATTACACACTTAACAACTAGCGGTATTAAATCCTATAGAGCTGGCACCTTTATGTGATATTACACACTTAACAACTAGCAGTATTAAATCCTATAGAGCTGGCACCTTTATGTGATATTACACACTTAACAACTGGCGGTATTAAATCCTATAGAGCTTGGCACCTTTATGTGATATTACACACTTAACAACTGGCGGTATTAAATCCTATACAACTGGCACCTTTATGTGATATTACACACTTAACAACTAGCGGTATTAAATCATATAGAGCTGGCACCTAGATGTGATATTACACACTTAACAACTGGCGGTATTAAATCCTATACAACTGGCACCTTTATGTGATATTACACACTTAACAACTGGCGGTATTAAATCCTATACAACTGGCACCTTTATGTGATATTACACACTTAACAACTAGCGGTATTAAATCATATAGAGCTGGCACCTTTATGTGATATTACACACTTAACTAGCGGTATTAAATCCTATAGAACTGGCACCTTTATGTGATATTACACACTTAACTAGCGCTATTAAATCCTATAGAACTGGCACCTTTATGTGATATTACACAGTTAACTAGCGGTATTAAATCCTATAGAACTGGCACCTTTATGTGATATTACACAGTTAACTAGCGGTATTAAATCCTTTAGAACTGGCACCTTTATGTGATATTACACACTTAACTAGCGGTATTAAATCCTATAGAACAGGCACCTTTATGTGATATTACACACTTAACTAGCGGTATTAAATCCTATAGAACTGGCACCTTTATGTGATATTACACACTTAACTAGCGGTATTAAATCCTATAGAGCTGGCACCTTTATGTGATATTACACACTTAACAACTGGCGGTATTAAATCATATAGAACTGGCACCTATATGTGATATTACACACTTAACAACTAGCGGTATTAAATCATATAGAACTGGCACCTATATGTGATATTACACACTTAACAACTGGCGGTATTAAATCCTATAGAACTGGCACCTTTATGTGATATTACACACTTAACTAGCGGTATTAAATCCTATAGAACTGGCACCTTTATGTGATATTACACACTTAACAACTGGCGGTATTAAATCCTATAGAGCTGGCACCTTTATGTGATATTACACACTTAACTAGCGGTATTAAATCCTATAGAACTGACACCTTTATGTGATATTACACACTTAACAACTGGCGGTATTAAATCCTATAGAACTGACACCTTTATGTGATATTACATACCTAACTACTAGCAGTATTAAATCCTATAGAACTGGCATCTTTATGTGATATTACACACTTAACTAGCGGTATTAAATCCTATAGAACTGGCACCTTTATGTGATATTACACAGTTAACTAGCGGTATTAAATCCTTTAGAACTGGCACCTTTATGTGATATTACACACTTAACAACTGGCGGTATTAAATCCTATACAACTGGCACCTTTATGTGATATTACACACTTAACAACTAGCGGTATTAAATCATATAGAACTGGCACCTATATGTGATATTACACACTTAACAACTGGCGGTATTAAATCCTATACAACTGGCACCTTTATGTGATATTACACACTTAACAACTGGCGGTATTAAATCCTATAGAGCTGGCACCTTTATGTGATATTACACACTTAACAACTGGCGGTATTAAATCCTATAGAGCTGGCACCTTTATGTGATATTACACACTTAACAACTGGCGGTATTAAATCCTATAGAGCTGGCACCTTTATGTGATATTACACACTTAACAACTAGCGGTATTAAATCCTATAGAGCTGGCACATTTATGTGATATTACACACTTAACAACTGGCGGTATTAAATCCTATACAACTGGCACCTTTATGTGATATTACACACTTAACAACTGGCGGTATTAAATCCTATAGAGCTGGCACCTTTATGTGATATTACACACTTAACAACTGGCAGTATTAAATCCTATCGAGCTGGCACCTTTATGTGATATTACACACTTAACAACTGGCGGTATTAAATCCTATAGAGCTGGCACCTTTATGTGATATTACACACTTAACAACTGGCGGTATTAAATCCTATACAACTGGCACCTTTATGTGATATTACACACTTAACAACTAGCGGTATTAAATCCTATAGAGCTGGCACCTTTATGTGATATTACACACTTAACTAGCGGTATTAAATCCTATAGAGCTGGCACCTTTATGTGATATTACACACTTAACAACTAGCAGTATTAAATCCTATAGAGCTGGCACCTTTATGTGATATTACACACTTAACAACTGGCGGTATTAAATCCTATACAACTGGCACCTTTATGTGATATTACACACTTAACAACTAGCGGTATTAAATCCTATACAACTGGCACCTTTATGTGATATTACACACTTAACAACTAGCGGTATTAAATCATATAGAGCTGGCACCTAGATGTGATATTACACACTTAACAACTGGCGGTATTAAATCCTATACAACTGGCACCTTTATGTGATATTACACACTTAACAACTGGCGGTATTAAATCCTATACAACTGGCACCTTTATGTGATATTACACACTTAACAACTAGCGGTATTAAATCATATAGAGCTGGCACCTAGATGTGATATTACACACTTAACAACTGGCGGTATTAAATCCTATACAACTGGCACCTTTATGTGATATTACACACTTAACAACTGGCGGTATTAAATCCTATACAACTGGCACCTTTATGTGATATTACACACTTAACAACTAGCGGTATTAAATCATATAGAGCTGGCACCTTTATGTGATATTACACACTTAACTAGCGGTATTAAATCCTATAGAACTGGCACCTTTATGTGATATTACACACTTAACTAGCGCTATTAAATCCTATAGAACTGGCACCTTTATGTGATATTACACAGTTAACTAGCGGTATTAAATCCTATAGAACTGGCACCTTTATGTGATATTACACAGTTAACTAGCGGTATTAAATCCTTTAGAACTGGCACCTTTATGTGATATTACACACTTAACTAGCGGTATTAAATCCTATAGAACAGGCACCTTTATGTGATATTACACACTTAACTAGCGGTATTAAATCCTATAGAACTGGCACCTTTATGTGATATTACACACTTAACTAGCGGTATTAAATCCTATAGAGCTGGCACCTTTATGTGATATTACACACTTAACAACTGGCGGTATTAAATCATATAGAACTGGCACCTATATGTGATATTACACACTTAACAACTAGCGGTATTAAATCATATAGAACTGGCACCTATATGTGATATTACACACTTAACAACTGGCGGTATTAAATCCTATAGAACTGGCACCTTTATGTGATATTACACACTTAACTAGCGGTATTAAATCCTATAGAACTGGCACCTTTATGTGATATTACACACTTAACAACTGGCGGTATTAAATCCTATAGAGCTGGCACCTTTATGTGATATTACACACTTAACAACTGGCGGTATTAAATCCTATAGAGCTGGCACCTTTATGTGATATTACACACTTAACAACTGGCGGTATTAAATCCTATAGAGCTGGCACCTTTATGTGATATTACACACTTAACTAGCGGTATTAAATCCTATAGAACTGACACCTTTATGTGATATTACACACTTAACAACTGGCGGTATTAAATCCTATAGAACTGACACCTTTATGTGATATTACATACCTAACTACTAGCAGTATTAAATCCTATAGAACTGGCATCTTTATGTGATATTACACACTTAACTAGCGGTATTAAATCCTATAGAACTGGCACCTTTATGTGATATTACACAGTTAACTAGCGGTATTAAATCCTTTAGAACTGGCACCTTTATGTGATATTACACACTTAACAACTGGCGGTATTAAATCCTATAGAGCTGGCACCTTTATGTGATATTACACACTTAACAACTGGCGGTATTAAATCCTATACAACTGGCACCTTTATGTGATATTACACACTTAACAACTGGCGGTATTAAATCCTATAGAACTGGCACCTTTATGTGATATTACACACTTAACAACTGGCGGTATTAAATCCTATAGAACTGGCACCTTTATGTGATATTACACACTTAACAACTAGCAGTATTAAATACTATAGAGCTGGCACCTTTATGTGATATTACACACTTAACAACTAGCGGTATTAAATCCTATAGAGCTGGCACCTTTATGTGATATTACACACTTAACAACTGGCAGTATCAAATCCTATAGAGCTGGCACCTTTATGTGATATTACACACTTAACAACTGGCAGTATTAAATACTATAGAACTGGCACCTATATGTGATATTACACACTTAACTGGCGCTAGTAGTAACCTTCCTTTGATGCTGCTGCAGCTATATTGTGGCCATGTACTAGATCGTTCACGCGCTCTCATTTAAATAGCCAGATTTCTACTCAATTTGACTATGTACTCTGTAGAATATCGCTAGTGCTATAATAGTTATTTGTTCTGGTTGTGCCTGATTTAGCATTCAACATACCGCTACTGTCTAATATTCTGAACGGTCTAGGTTGTGCTAGACCTAGCATTTATTTAATACAATATCGCTAGTACCTAACGAATTGCACTTAACATATCCGCTATAACTGGTACTTTACTGTTATTGACATAGCTTACTGTGTACCTATTAGAATAACTGAATCTATTGCACAGATTGTGCAGGAAACTAACGACTCACAGATCTAAAATCTCACTCAATATATCATATAGTGAGTTATAACAAGACGTTTATGTAACCCTAATAATCACTGGAGTTCATCAATACATGATCTGGGGGGTGCTTAACTCATAGCACACAGCATATGATTGTAATCTGCTTAATTTATTATCTATTATTTAAAGTAATATAGCAGAATTATTTGTACAGATTCATGTGTGAACTTATACAGTCAAGCAGACGAGGGATGTTAAATTAATTGATGAATATTACAATTCAAGTACGCCTCTAAAGCGGGCACTAATACAGGGAGTGCAGAATTATTAGGCAAATGAGTATTTTGACCACATCATCCTCTTTATGCATGTTGTCTTACTCCAAGCTGTATAGGCTCGAAAGCCTACTACCAATTAAGCATATTAGGTGATGTGCATCTCTGTAATGAGAAGGGGTGTGGTCTAATGACATCAACACCCTATATCAGGTGTGCATAATTATTAGGCAACTTCCTTTCCTTTGGCAAAATGGGTCAAAAGAAGGACTTGACAGGCTCAGAAAAGTCAAAAATAGTGAGATATCTTGCAGAGGGATGCAGCACTCTTAAAATTGCAAAGCTTCTGAAGCGTGATCATCGAACAATCAAGCGTTTCATTCAAAATAGTCAACAGGGTCGCAAGAAGCGTGTGGAAAAACCAAGGCGCAAAATAACTGCCCATGAACTGAGAAAAGTCAAGCGTGCAGCTGCCAAGATGCCACTTGCCACCAGTTTGGCCATATTTCAGAGCTGCAACATCACTGGAGTGCCCAAAAGCACAAGGTGTGCAATACTCAGAGACATGGCCAAGGTAAGAAAGGCTGAAAGACGACCACCACTGAACAAGACACACAAGCTGAAACGTCAAGACTGGGCCAAGAAATATCTCAAGACTGATTTTTCTAAGGTTTTATGGACTGATGAAATGAGAGTGAGTCTTGATGGGCCCGTGGCTGGATTGGTGAAGGGCAGAGAACTCCAGTCCGACTCAGACGCCAGCAAGGTGGAGGTGGAGTACTGGTTTGGGCTGGTATCATCAAAGATAAGCTTGTGGGGGCTTTTCGGGTTGAGGATGGAGTCAAGCTCAACTCCCAGTCCTACTGCCAGTTTCTGGAAGACACCTTCTTCAAGCAGTGGTACAGGAAGAAGTCTGCATCCTTCAAGAAAAACATGATTTTCATGCAGGACAATGCTCCATCACACGCGTCCAAGTACTCCACAGCGTGGCTGGCAAGAAAGGGTATAAAAGAAGAAAATCTAATAACATGGCCTCCTTGTTCACCTGATCTGAACCCCATTGAGAACCTGTGGTCCATCATCAAATGTGAGATTTACAAGGAGGGAAAACGGTGCACCTCTCTGAACAGTGTCTGGGAGGCTGTGGTTGCTGCTGCACGCAATGTTGATGGTGAACAGATCAAAACACTGACAGAATCCATGGATGGCAGGCTTTTGAGTGTCCTTGCAAAGAAAGGTGGCTATATTGGTCACTGATTTGTTTTTGTTTTGTTTTTGAATGTCAGAAATGTATATTTGTGAATGTTGAGATGTTATATTGGTTTCACTGGTAAAAATAAATAATTGAAATGGGTATATATTTGTTTTTTGCTAAGTTGCCTAATAATTATGCACAGTAATAGTCACCTGCACACACAGATATCCCCCTAAAATAGCTATAACTAAAAACAAACTAAAAACTACTTCCAAAACTATTCAGCTTTGATATTAATGAGTTTTTTGGGTTAATTGAGAACATGGTTGTTGTTCAATAATAAAATGAATCCTCAAAAATACAACTTGCCTAATAATTCTGCACTCCCTGTATAGCTTTAAGGATCCACGTAGCATAAGAGATTACCGGTATCTAACAAGATCAGAGGACCCTATGTAACCTGGTATAACAGCACTTGTTCTAACCACACTCACAGTGAGATCTATATCTTGTCACTTTAGCAGTTCAAATCTTTTACAGAGTGGCTCACTGAACGCTGCGCATAAGATGTCATTAAAAACATACCGTTAGTTATAACTTTCCTCTTTCAGAAGATCTATCATTAACATTACCATTTCAGTCTATCTTCATAACAACACGCTAACAATGGATACTTGGTATTCATCATGATCATATATGTATCAATCTGTAACCCATTTAGTAGTCAGTAATGATACAATAGTATTCCCTTTTCACTAGGAATCTACCATATATATTCATATTATAATAACGCGTCCTGCTAGCAATATAAGGAACAATTAGCATCACGTGTTGAAGCATTACACACATTATACACAAAGATTATACAATTCAGAACATTTAGTTTTGAAATTGTAATTGTTTCGAATCCCCAGCAGGGGGACTGCAGATATTCACACCATTGGTAGTTCAACCATAATATATGATTCAATATTTAATCTCTTATTTTAATTAACAGGGATTAGACAGTGATTAAAGATCTATAATAAAGTTTCTGGAGCTGATAGAGTAACCGGTCCCCAGTGGGTTGACTGCAGGTGTCATACGAATGATCACAGTGACAATGTGGTATTTAGTTAAATTGCCAGACCAGTCATATATAGTAATACAGACTAACGTATGCATATATTGCTTCTGGATAGAATAGAACTAGCCTCAATTCTCAGAGCTGAACATCCATATCATCTTGGAGGGGAATTATAACTTTCACTATATTAAGGCCCAAATAAACTTTATTCCCCTCTGGACCACTTGACATGGTCATATTGAGTGTGTGTCTGGATTATTTTAATTTGTGTGTTAACCTGATTTTAATAATGTGTCAAAAGTTATATTTAATGTTCCCTTTTTGGATTGATACTGTCCCTAGTCAGGGCCCAGAGTGCTCGCTGTGCACATTATTTGTGGGGACCTTGTGCTTTCATTGGCTGCCCCACTTTGTGTAGTTAAATATTGTGGTCATGGTTAAAAAGCTGCTGGGATTTTCCAGTCAGGGTAACATTCCTAATGAGAATTAGCTAATATAAATGTCACATTACTCCTATTAACAACACATGGACAACATAGACAGATATAACATATATAAAGCCCCTGATCTGATAATAAAAAATGACAGTTTCTACTGAGTGGGGTAATAATGTTAATGTCTGTATTTGTATATCACTTTATATTATATACCCCTTACTTGAATTGTTCCAAGAAGTAACAGATCCTTCAATCAACAGTCAAAGTCCATATCCTTGATTTTATCTGGAGCTGACCTCTGTAAGAATCGTGTTGTATGTTCTTAAAATAAAATCTGATCAGCTAAAGCAAAAAAGAGCACATCCATGAATCAAGATAGGTTTATGATTAATTTATTTATTTCTTGACACAGTGAGTCCATGGAATCATCAATTACTGTTGGGAATATCACTCCTGGCAGGAGGAGGAGGCAAAGAGCACAAGAGCAGAGCTGCTAAGTATCCCTTCCCCACAAACCCCAGTCATTCGACTGAAGGAAAGGAGAGAAAGGAAATAACACAAGGTGCAGAGTTGCTTGAGGTTTATATATCAAAAAAACTTTCTGAAAACAGGGAGGGCCGTGGACTCACCATGTCAAGAAATAAATACATTTATCAGGTAAGCATACATTTTGTTTCTTTCTAATGACATGGTGAGTCCACGGATCATCTTAATTACTGTTAGGAATACCACTCTTGACTAGCAGGAGGAGGCAAAGAGCACCACAGCAAAAGTTGTTAAATACCACTCCCCCTACCCACAATCCCCAGTCATTCTCTTTGCTTGTATCAGTTGCAAGGAGGGGTAAAGTTAGGTGTCTGATTCTTCAATCAAGTGTTTATTTTTTAAGCAGAGCAAGTTTGCTCTGGTTTTCTTTGGGGTTTAGCCGTAATCCATGTCAGTTTCTTCAGTAGAGCAAGTGGTGGCTTTTAAGCATTTGGGAACTTGTGGGGTATAATCCCCACTGGGCCTCCCAAATAATTTCATGCTGCCCTTGGTTGAAAGTTTGAGTAAGTTTACTCAGCCTTTTCTTTTTTCCACAGGTCCATATGAGGTAGGAAGCCCCTCTCATACCAAGTGAGCTGTCCTGCTGCCGGAGGTAAGTGCCTATTTCTTTCCCTGTTTTGTTATAGGAGAATTTGGCACTTTGACAGTTAATTCTGTCTAAATATAGAATTAGCCTTCTAGGTTAACGGTTTATTGTATGGCAGTTTTGCAGGCACTGGGGATGTTTGGCTCAGTTTATTATGTTTTCCCTTTGGTGTACATGTTTTTTGTTTGTGTATTAATGGCTACCGGGAGGTTTGTTAGGCCACACCCACAATAGGCAGGCTTATCTGAGATAGCAAGGACGTTTTTGGTGCCCTTTTAGCTGTTTCCTGTTGTTCCTGGAGGTTGCAGCTATGTGCATTGCTCCTCAGAGGTGTTTCAGCGTTCTCTCCGGTGTGGCTGTATGGGGGTCTGGATCATTTTCTGACTTTGTTTCCGGCAGCAAGGAGGTCAGGTAGGCACCTCAGCAGAGCTTGCTGAGGTGTGGAGGTTGCCTGTTGTTTTTTTGTGGGGCTGTTGCTCTGTTTATATTCAAGTTTCTGTCTGAATTTCAGGGACTATAACGTTTGTTTCTTTTTGCATTCATTTTGTGAAAAACTGGTGCTGCAAGATTTATTGTGCAGTTTATTCAAGGATTTTCTAGTTTAAAAAAAAGTCTGTTTAAAATTTAAAGGGACAGTAACTTTTTTGTTTCATTAAAATTCTGATTTGAACTTTTTACTGATTAAGGTTTTTTTCCTTTGGAATAAGATGGACCAAGAGGCCCTGCAAGCTGTTGCTTGTTCTTTTTGTTTAAATACTAATGTTGAGTCTCCTATCCCTTTCTGTTCCTCTTCTATTGAGAGAACATTACATTACAAGGATAGACTTTTTGATTCTGAGCCTTCATTGTCTAGGGCGGATGTTGTTCAGGAGTCTCCTGTTCAGGCTAATCCGCAGTTTTCTCCTCATACATCCCAATCTTCTGCAGTGCCATGTGTTTCATCTCAGGTTTTGCCATTTTAGCTTGCAGAGCTTTATGGTTAAAATCCTGGTCTGCGGATGTGTCCTCTAAGTCTAAGCTTTTGTCTATTCCTTACAAGGGTAAGACCTTGTTTGGGCCAGGTTTGGCTGAGATTATTTCTGATATTACGGGAGGGAAGGGGCATTCTTCCTCAGGATAAAAGAAATAAACAGAAGGGTCGGCAGAGTAATTTTCGTTCCTTTCTTAACTTCTCTAGTAAATCTTCCTCTTCTTCCTCCAAGCAGGAACAGTCCAAGCCATCTTGGAAGTCAACTCAGTCTTGGAATAAGGGGAAGCAGTCCAGGAAGCCTGTTTCTGACTCAAAATAAGCATGAAGGGTCTGCCCCTGATCTGGGAATGGATCTTGTGGGGGGCAGACTCTCTTTCTTCGCTCAAGCTTGGGTTCGAGATGTTCAGGATCTCTGGGTGGTAGATATCGTGTCCCAGGGTTACTAACTGGAGTTCAAGAATTTTCCTCCCAGAGGCAGGTTTCTTCTCTACAGGTTATCTGTAAACCAGATAAAAGGAGAGGCATTCTTATGTTGTGTTCAGAATCTTTCCGACATGGGAGTGATAGTTCCTGTTCAGGAACAGGGTCTGGGTTTTTATTCCAATCTCTTCGTCGTTCCCAAAAAAGGAGGGAACTTTCAGACCTATTTTAGATTTAGAGTGTAAACAAGTTTTCTCAGGGTTCCGTCTTTCAAGATGGAAACTATTTGTTCCATTCTTCCTTTAGTTCAGGAAGGTCAGTTCATGACCACAGTGGATCTAAAGGATGCATATCTACATATTCCCATTCACAGGGATCATCACAGGTTCCTAAGATTTGTATTTCTAGACAAACATTTTCAGTTTGTAGCTCTTCCTTTTGGCCTGGCAACTGCTCCCAGAATTTTTTCAAAGGCCCTGGGAGCATTGTTGGCGGTGCTTCGATTGAGGAGTGTTGCAGTGGCTCCTTATCTGGACAACATTCTAGTTCAGGTTCCATCTTTTCAACTAGCAAACTCCCACACAGAGTTGTTGTTGTTTTTTTCTGCGCTCCCACAGTTGGAAGGTGAATTTAGGAAAAAGTTCCATAATTCCGGCTACAAGAGTGTTATTTTTGGGGACCATTATAGATTCTCTAGAGATTACAATTTTTCTGACAGAAGCAAGAAAGTCAAAGATTTTCAATACGTGTCTTGCTCTTCAGACCCTTCCTTGGCCTTCAGTGGCTCAGTGCATAGAGGTTATTGGTCTGATGGTTTCAGTCATGACATCATTCCGTTTGCTTGGTTCCATCTCAGACCTGCGCAGTTATGCTTGCTCAGGCAGTGGAACGGGGATTATGAGGATCTAGCTCCAAAGATTGTTCTAATCAGGTGTCCAGAGATTCTTTTCCATGGTGGTTGTCTCAGGATCTTCTCTCTCAGGAAACTTGCTTTCGCAGGCCTGCCTGGGTGATTGTAACCACGGATGCCAGTTTGCTGGGCTGGGGTGCTGTCTGAGGTTCATTAAGGGCTCAGGGTCTATGGACTCGGGAGGAGTCAGTTCTTCCAATACATGTTTTGGAACTGAGATCAATTTTCAATGCTCTTCTAGCCTGGCCTCAGCTAGCTTCAACGCAGTTTATCAGGTTTTCAGATTTTCGGAGCAGACAGACTTTTCACCCGGGGGATTGGGAACTTCATCCAGAGGTATTTTCCAGCTTGATTCTCAGTTGGGGGCAGCCAGAGTTGGATCTCATGGCATCTCGTCAGAATGTCAAGCTCCCGAGGTACGGGTCAAGGTCAAAGGATCCTCAGGCTGTTCTGATAGATGCTCTGGCAGTTCCTTGGACTTTCAGTCTGGCATATGTGTTCCCTCCGTTTGCTCTTCTTCCTCGGGTCAAACAAGAGAGGGCATCAGTGATTCTCATTGCTCCGGCGTGGCCTCGCAGAATCTGGTTTGCAGATCTGGTGGAGATGTCTTCCCTTCCACCTTGGCGTCTTCCATTAAGGAAGGACCTGCTTCTGCAGGGTCCCTTCCTTCATCCAAATCTCGTTTCTCTGAAGCTGACTGCTTAGAGATTAAACGCTTGATTCTTTCTAAGCGTGGCTTTTCTGAGTCAGTCATTGAGAAAAGAAAAATCTATTATAAGATTTGGCATAAATATTTGTATTGGTGTGAATCCAAAAGCTACATGTGGAGTAGAGTTAGGATTCCTAGGAGGGTTAGGAGAAAGGTTTATCTGCTAGTACCCTGAAGGGTCAAATTTCTGCTTCATCGATTTTATTGCACAAGCGCCTAGTGGATGTGCCAGATGTTCATTCTTTTTGTCAGGCCTTGGTTAGAATTCGGCCTGTGTTCAGCCAAACTCTAAGAACCAAATTAAGACTCCAATGTGGAGTAGTAGAGTCCTTTAACAGGCTCCATTTGAACCTATGCTTTCTTTGGATATTAAGATGTTGTCTTGGAAGGTTTTGTTTCTGGTTGCTATTTCTTTGGCTTGAAGAGTTTTGGAGCTTTCAGCCTTACAGTATGAATCACCTTTTCTTATTTTACACTCTGATAAGGTAGTTCTGAGTACTGCCTTTGGTTTTCTTCCCAAGGTTGTTTCTGATAAGAATATTAATCAAAAGATTGTTGTTCCTTATTTGTGTCCTAATCCTTTTACAACCTGAATGTGGTTCATGCATTGAAATATTATTTGCAGGCGACTAAGGATTTTTGCCAGTCTTCTTCTTTATTTGTTGTCTTTCCTGGGAAGCGTAAGGGTAAGAAAGCTACGGCTACTTCTCTTTCTTGTTGGTTGAGGAGTGTTATTCACTTGGCATATGAGACTCCATATGAGACAGCAGCCTCCTGAGAGGATCTCGGCTCATTCCACGAGGTCTGTTTCATCTTCTTGGGCTTTCAAAAATGGAGCTTCTGAAGATCAGCTTTGCAAGGCTGCGACTTGGTCATCTTTGCATACTTTTTCTAAATTTTACAAATTTGATACTTTTGCTTCAGCTGAGGCTTCTTTTGGGAGAAAGGTTCTTCAAGCAGTGGTGCCTTCTGTTTAGGTTAACTGTCTTGTCCCTCTCTTATCATCTGCGTCCTCTAGCTTGGAGTACAGTGCAGAGTTATACTGCAGTAATAGTATAAACCTATATCTATACCTATGTACCCCTAAACCCACATAACCCACCACTGCAAACTAACCCTTAAACCCTCAATAGCCCACTGCAATAAACTTCCTAACCTATTAACCCCTAAACCACCAATAGCCTACAGCAATAAACTTCCTAACCTAATAACCCCTAAACCACCAATAGCCCGTCACAATAAACTTCCTAACCTATTAACCCCTAAACCACCAATAGCCTACAGCAATAAACTTCCTAACCTATTAACCCCTAAACCACCAATAGCCTACAGCAATAAACTTCCTAACCTAATAACCCCTAAACCACCAATAGCCTACAGCAATAAACTTCCTAACCTAATAACCCCTAAACTGCCAATAGCCTACAGCAATAAACTTCCTAACCTAATAACCCCTAAACTGCCAATAGCCTACAGCAATAAACTTCCTAACCTAATAACCCCTAAACCACCAATAGCCTACTGCAATAAACTTCCTAACCTAATAACCCCTAAACCGCCAATAGCCTACAGCAATAAACTTCCTAACCTAATAACCCCTAAACTGCCAATAGCCTACAGCAATAAACTTCCTAACCTAATAACCCCTAAACTGCCAATAGCCTACAGCAATAAACTTCCTAACCTAATAACCCCTAAACCACCAATAGCCTACTGCAATAAACTTCCTAACCTAATAACCCCTAAACCGCCAATAGCCTACAGCAATAAACTTCCTAACCTATTAACCCCTAAACCACCAATAGCCTACAGCAATAAACTTCCTAACCTAATAACCCCTAAACTGCCAATAGCCTACAGCAATAAACTTCCTAACCTATTAAGCCCTAAACTGCCAATAGCCTACAGCAATAAACTTCCTAACCTATTAACCCCTAAACCACCAATAGCCTACAGCAATAAACTTCCTAACCTAATAACCCCTTAACTGCCAATAGCCTACAGCAATAAACTTCCTAACCTAATAACCCCTAAACTGCCAATAGCCTACAGCAATAAACTTCCTAACCTAATAACCCCTAAACTGCCAATAGCCTACAGCAATAAACTTCCTAACCTAATAACCCCTAAACTGCCAATAGCCTACAGCAATAAACTTCCTAACCTATTAACCCCTAAACTACCAATAGCCTACAGCAATAAACTTCCTAACCTAATAACCCCTAAACTGCCAATAGCCTACAGCAATAAACTTCCTAACCTATTAACCCCTAAACTGCCAATAGCCCACTGCAATAAACGTTCTAACCTATTAACCCTTATAACTCCAATAGCCTACAGCAATAAACTTCCTAACCTATTAATGCTTATAACTCCAAAAAACTACAGCAATAAACTTCTTACCTATTAACCCCTAAATTGCCAATAGCCCACTGGATAATCTCCCTACACTACTTAACCCCTAAACCATTAATAGCCCACCGCAATAAACTTCCTAACCTATCAACCCCTAAATTGGCACAACCCCGTCAATGCAAGAAACCCCTAAACTGCCAGTAGCCCACCGCATTATACCATTACACTACTTAACCCCTAAACCACCATAACCACCAAAGCAAACTACCCCTACACTACTTAACTAGTTACAGAAAATAAAAAAACACTAACATTGCAAAAAAAAATACAAACACGACAAAAAATTAAAAACAAACAAATAGTAAGGCCTATGCCCACCCCAAAATAAAAAGCCCTATACTAAATCCTTCTCTAACAATTACCCTGAAAATTGCATTTTGTAGGGCATTGCCTTAAAGTGATTTAGCTCTTTTATTTAGCAAAATAAAAAAAAAAAATTAAAAACCAAAGTAACACCCCACTCCCAAATAAAAATCCTATCTTAAAAAACCTAAACTCATAATTACCTTGATAGCAGTATTTGGTAGGGCAGTGCCTTAAAGGGATTATGGCAGTGGAGGGCCCTTTAGTGGGACTGAAGCAAAATGAAGGGATAGCTGACTTGAAGTCTGGAGTGTTCTAATGTGTATGTGTTACATTGTTGCAAGTGGGTGGGCGGGTGTACCTCTTGCCTTTATAGGGTCCTGTTGCAGTGGATCCGGCCTCTTGCAGATTTCAAGGGAATTTTTCTTCTGTGCTGGATCTCTTCAAGTTGAGGCCTTCTGTTGTTATGGAACGTGCTAGGCGTAATTCCTTGCCTCCTCTGCAGTACAGGGATATGGCTGGTGAGCCCTCACGGCGGCGGGGACCTGGAAGGGAAAATGAGGCATCAGATGTGGAAAATGTGGTACCCCCTACCCCCCAAACTTGCATATCTGCTAGGCCCACGATTGCAGTTAGGCAGGCAGTGAGGAGGGAGTAAAATTTACCCCCTAGAAGCAGTAGGGCTGAGGGTGGAGCAAGTGCTAGGGCCCTGAGGGGGGGAATTAAGGGCGGCCCCTGTCAGTGGTGGTAGCCCTCCCACCCATAGTCTGCATGATCAGGCCCAAGGGAACATAGGGGCCATGGGGAGCAGCATCCTCCAGGAGTGGCCCTGCTGGAGCAGCTGCCGGCCACTCTGGCCACTGTCCTGGCCCTGGCACAGTCTCTGGCTGCAGTGATCGTACCGGCCGGTGTGCCTCAGGGCCAGGATGGTGCTGGGGGGGGGGGGGGGGGTCACGTGGGGGCAGCGGTACTGCCTACTTCGGGCAGTACTTCATTGTCGGGGCATGGCCACGCCACCGCACGTGACGCATGACATGACTCCTCCCCCTCTGACGGATCTTCGGTGGGGGAGGAGAGCAGGAGACGGCGCCCAGTATGAAGGCCTAGGACACCATCCGGTAGAGCCCCTAGTAAGTTGGGGAGGCTCCAGGTGGCGGTGACGGCCTCCGAGGGTAGGGGGGCAGTCTGGGAGACACGAAAGAGAGTGCGGATGGATCCGGGGGAGTCCAGGCAGCATGAACAGGTTGCGGTGGTGAGCCACAGAAGTCACACAGGCGCTAATGAAGGGAGTAACGCTGCGAGGGGAGATTGCCATGCAGGGGGTCCCAGGCCTAATGAAGGTTGCTTGAATGGGTCTGGTAGTGTGCCTGGGGTGGGTCCCAGGTTGCACGAGGGTCAGAATGTCAGTATGTCTGTGGGCTTGGGCCATTCTGGGCAGGCACTGGTCAGGCAGCAAAGCACTGCTAGTGTTCAGCGTGAGGGAGTGTGTGAGTCAGGTCATGGGTATGCAGGAGGACATGATCCGGAAAGTGGTGGCATCTGCTTTAGGGGTGTAGAAAGGGGCAAGGGGGGCTTAAGAGGGTGTCTGTGGCCTTCCTGGGGCCCTTATTGCCACTCAGAGTACTCCCCAGTCTGCTTTCCTTTTGCAGGGATCTGCTGCAGGTGAGCTGAGAATGCAGGCTGGACCAAACAGCCAGAACACAACGATCAGAGGAGGCTTGGAGGCCCCTACATCAGCGTCAGCAGAGCAGCAGCCCTCTTCTTCCAGGACAACTTAGCAGATGGCGCAGTCTGGTGAGTGCACCATCACTGATATCACACACACAAACATGGGTTCTTCCTCTAGTGACTCAGGTTCTGATAGGGATGCAGGTCTAGGGTTAGTCGGCAAGGGGCAGCACCAAATGTTTAAAATGATAAAGAAATTAGTGGCAGCGCAGGTGCAGGTGAAGGCAGTCGTGCAAGGGGTATTTAAGGGGGCTCCTTTATCGCAGGTGTTGGAGGTGTTTACACTGAAGCCTGGCCAGGTAGTGCCGAGGAAGGTGGCGGTGCACGAGGATACGTACCTGTGCCTGGTCCACTCTTTGTATGGGCATCTTAAGGCAAAGGTCATTAAGAAGATGCAGGAAGGTAGATATGTAAATATCTACGAACTGTCTCCGGAGGCCTGCAGGGCTAAGAAGAGGGCGGCCGAAGGGTCGGGTCCCAAAAAAGTACGGCGTCCAGGGACATACAAGGAGTGGCAGACGGGTTTCAGGGTGCTGGCATCTTGTTATGTTGACAGATGGCCCACTCAGGGGCAAAATCTCTTTAAATATCAGGACACCATTGGGGATATCCATACGAGGTTTAAGGAGAGTGCATAGCAGGATTATGATGTGGCTTTCCGCAAGAAGATGGTGGGAAACCCCATATTGCACTTTGGGACGCAAGACATGCACTTGTGGTCCAAACTGGGTCAGAAGAGGTCAACCTCACCACCAACGGGGGGCAGGCCTGGTGCAGCATGTTCCCTCCAGTGCCAGAAGAGGAGAGGGAGGGAATGCTGGAAGTGATAGAGGAATGAATTGTTCCTTTCGCCACATCTGTAAGCTTTGTAGTGGACCGCACCCGGGTTTGGAGTGCGCAAAAAGAATGGACGCCGGGGGTGCTGGGGGCAAGGGCCCCAACTCCACTTAGAGAGGAGGCGATGGCGCCATGGTTGGCTCATTACCCTGACCGGGAGGCAGCGAGCCTCTTGTCGTCAGAGTTGAGGGACGGTTTCAGGATTCCGGTAACTTCGCCCGTAGAGGGTTCTACGGTTCATCATAACTTGAAATCGGCTTACAAATTCTTTCTCGTGGTAAGGGAAAAGTTGGCCAAGGAATTGGCGTTGGGTAGGGTGATCGGCTCATTTCAGGAGCTCCCGTTCCCGGATCTGGTTGTCTCTCCGCTTGGAGTGGTCCCTAAAAGGGAACAGGGCAAGTTCAGGTTAATACACCACTGGTCTTATCCCAAGGGAGCTTTGGTGAATGACGCGATTGATCCAGACCTTAGCTTGGTGCACTACCAGTCCTTTGACGAGGCACTGGGGGTGGTACGGGCAAAGGGTGGGGGAGCATTAATGGCGAAATTGGATATAGAATCCATGTTCAGATTGCTTCCGCTTCATCCTTCTTCCTTTGGCTGATGGAAATGAAGTTTGAAGGTGAGTTTTATGTTGACCGGTGTCTGCCAATGGGTTGCTCGCTTTCATGCGCCCTGTTCGAATGTTTCAGTTCATTCCTGCACTGGGTGGTGCAGAGGGCATCTGGGGGTGGGGCAGTGGCCCACTACCTGGATGACTTTTTGCTGGTAGGGGTTTCGGGAACAGATGAATGTAGCAGGGTGATGGATGTGATGTAGGGTGTGATGGCCAAGTTTGGGGTTCCGCTCACGGAAGACAAAACTCAGGGCCCTTGCACATGCCTCACTTTTTTGGGCATAGAGATCGACACAGTGGCATGTCTATGCATGCTTCCAAAGGATAAAGTCAACCACCTCTTAGAGGTGGTTCAATCGGTGGCGGGGACGAATTGCGTCACCATTAAGGAACTGCAATCGTTGTTGGGCCTCCTTAACTTTGCGGGGAGGGTCTTCAATCGCAGACTGCAGGGTCAATTGAAAGGTCTGAGGGGTCAGCAGCAACGATGTCGGGTTACGATACAGATGAAGGAGGACTTGAGAGTGTGGGAGCGGTTCCTAGTTTATTTTAATGGGGTTTGCCTTTGGAGGACTGGGCCTATCTCTAACCAGGCCTTGGATCTGTTCACTGATGCGGCTGGGGTTCTGGGGTATGGCGCCTATCTTGACGGGGACTGGAGCATGGAGGTGTGGCCGGCGGATTGGGTCTTGGCAGGCCTTACCAGTAATATATGGCTTTACTCGAGCTCTTCCCTATAGTGGTAGCGGTTGAGCTCTGGGGGGACCGTCTGGCTAATCAGTCAGTGATCTTTTGGTCTGATAATATGAGCATGGTGTACGCCATAAACAGACTGTCAGCGGCTTCCCCAGTGATGGTGACTTACCTTAGACACCTGGTGTTGCGTTGCTTGCAACTCAACATTCGCTTTACGGCACCGCACATCTCGGGGGTGCGGCACGTCATTGCGGATGCTCTCTCTAGGTTTCAATGGGATCAGTTCAGGAGGCTGGCTCCAAGGGCAGCAGCAGAGGGTTTAACATGCCCACCCTTTCTTGGGCAGCTGGCGGGGGTTGAGAGTCCATTCTCCCCCTGATCCGGGCTTAGTTCGCTCCTAAGACGTGGGCAATGTACATGTCACACTGGAAGGCGTGGGAGCGCTTCAGTGAGCAGAAGGGTTTCTTAATTCGCCAGGATTCTCAGGTACACGTTCTTGAATGGTTGGCGTGCTTGAAACACGAGGGTGTGTCCAGATTGTCGGCTCTTAGTAGGTTAGCGGCTTTGTCATTTTTTAATAAGGCGTTGGGTCTGGCAGACTTCACCAATGCTTTTCTGGTGAGGCAAGTCTTGAAGGGGTGGGGCCGAGTGGCCCCACGCTCCAAAGATCAGAGGGAGCTGATCACTGCGGCAAGGTTGTGGCAGTTGATGGGAAATTTAAGCTCAGTGTGCTCTTCATCCTATGAGGCCTGTTTGTTCCAGGCTGCTTTTGCGCTGGCATTCGCAGGGGCTCTGAGAATAGGGGAAGTGGTGTCCACATCGAAGAAGGGAGATGTTGGGGGAATTAAAATGGAGCATGTGAGGGCTTCAGAGGATGACCTGTTTCTGCTTATCCCGAGATCCAAAACGGATCAGGAAGGAAGGCTTGGTTGCCCCTACCGAGGCATGAATTCCCGGAATGCTGCCCGGTGCAGAGCGTGGAGACGTTTTGCTGAATGCGGCCGGTGGGCAATTTCTCATTCACGAGGACGGAAGCTTGCTTTCGTCTTTTCAGTTCTGCAAAGTGTTAACTGAAGTCGCGGCGGCAATAGCTTTAGATTCATTTAGAATAGCCCCACATTCATTTAGGATTGGGGCCGCGACTTGCGCAATGGCTAGCGGGTCGTCACAGGCAGACATTAAGAGAATGGGGAGCTGGAAATCAGAGCGCTATAGGGGTTACATTAGCCCCTTGACTGAGTAGGGAAGGGGTGGGGGCGCAATTTAGGGTGCCTTTCAGGTGCCTTCCCTGCTGCAGGAGGACTGAGGGAGGCCTGTATTATCCTGAGAGCTGCACTTCATTTGTCCCTATCCATGTTGTTCTAGGTAAGATAACTCCCCCGGTTTGTGTGTGGATTATTGGTCATTCCTTTATCCACTGGGCGGCTATCAGGGCAATTCATTCCCCAGACGGGCAGCAGCTAGGATTGGCTTCATCCAGGGCTAACATTCGCTGGCTCGGTCGCAGGGGGCTAAATTGGAATGAACTACCCCCACTTTTACAGGATGCACATAGGAGGTGGGGAAAGCCTCAAGTGATTGTGGTGCATTTGGGGGGTAATGACTTGGGGTCTATTATTCCTGTGTTGGACCTCATCCGGATTATGAGTGTGGATTTGAAATGGTTGAGTGCGTGGCTCCAGGATGTGAGGATAGGATGGTCGAACGTGTTTGCTTGACTGTGTTGGCGTCATATTTTACCGACCCTTTACCGACCAGATGGGGTTCACCTGATGGACGTTGGGTTGGACATCTTTTAGGCTGACCTTAGGAAAGCCTTGTCATCGGTTGTTTAAATTTTTTTTTTTTAAATATAAGTTATCTATCGGCTAGATTACGAGTTGTGCGTTAGGTTTAAAAAGCAGCCGGTCCTAACGCTGCTTTTTAACGCCCGCTGTCATTACGAGTCTTGTAGGTACAGGTGTACCGCTCACTTTTTTGGCCAGACTTGGAAATACCGCAAATCCACTTACGTAAATTGCGTATCCTCTTTTTTCAAGACTTGCATAGCGCCGGTATTACGAGTCTGACAAAAAGTGAGCGGTACACCCTCTCCTGTCAAGACTGGTACCGCATTTTAAAGTCAGTAGTTAAGAGTTTTAAACTACAACGCCGTAGCATAAAACTCTTAACTAAAGTGCTAAAAAGTACACTAACACTCATAAACTACCTATTAACCCCTAAACCGAGGCCCTCCTGCATCGCAAACATTAAAATACATTTTTTAACCCCTATTCTGCCGAACCGGACATCGCCGCCACTATAATAAACATAATTAACCCCTAAACCACTGCCCTCCCGCCTCACAAACATTAGTTAAATATTATTAACCCCTAATCTGCCAGCCCTAACATCGTCGACACCTACCTACATTTATTAACCCCGAATCTGTCGCCCCCAACATATTAAAGTTATTAACCCCTAAATCTAAGTCTAACCCTAACACCCCCTAACTTAAATATAATTAAAATAAATCTAAATAAATATTCCTATAATTAACTTAATAATTCCTATTTAAAACTAAATACTTATCTATAAAATATACCCTAAGCTAGGAGGAGGCTTTTTATTTTGTTACGGGGATTAGATTAGTTGTAATTAGTTTAAAAATCTTGTAATTTGTTTATTATTTTCTGTAATTTAGTGGGGGGTTTTTTGTACTTTAGATAATTTTATTTAATTGTATTTAATTTAGGGAAATAATTTAATTATAGTGTAGTGTTAGGTGTAATTGTAACTTAGGTTAGGTTTTATTTTAAAGGTAACTTTGTATTTATTTTAGCTAGGTAGTTATTAAATAGTTAATAACTATTTAATAACTATTATACCTAGTTAAAATAAATACAAACTTGCCTGTAAAATAAAAATAAACCCTAAGCTAGATACAATGTAACTATTAGTTATATTGTAGCTAGCTTAGGGTTTATTGTATCGGTAAGTATTTAGTTTTAAATAGGAATAATTTATTTAATGATAGGAATTTTTATTTAGATTTCTTTTAATTATATTTAAGTTAGGGGGTGTTAGGGTTAGACTTAGGTTTAGGGGTTAATACATTTAGTATAGTGGTGGCAACGTTGGGGGCGACAGATTAGGGGTTAATAAATGTAGGTAGGTGGTGGCAATGTTAGGGCCGGCAGATTAGGGGTTAATAATATTTAACTAATGTTTGAGAGGCTGGAGTGCGGCGGTTTAGGGGTTAATATGTTTATTATAGTGGTGACGACGTTGGGGACGGTAGATTAGTGGTTAATAAGTGTAGGTAGGTGGCGGCGACATTGGGGGCGGCAGAGTAGGGGTTAATAAATATAATGTAGGGTTCTGCGATGTTGGGGGCAGCAGATTAGGGGTTCATAAGTATAATGTAGGTGGCGGTGGTGTCTGGAGCGGCAGATTAGGGGTTAATAATTATAATGTAGGTGTCTGCGATGTCGGGGGCGGCAGATTAGGGGTTAATAAGTGTAAGATTAGGGGTGTTTAGACTCGGGGTTCATGTTAGGGTGTTAGGTGTAGACATATTAGGGTGTTAGGTGTAGACATAAAATGTATTTCCCCATAGGAAACAATGGGGCTGCGTTAAGGAGCTTTTTGCTGCTTTTTTGCAGGTGCTAGACTTTTTTTCAGAAGGCTCTCCCCGTTGATTCCTATGGGGAAATCGTGCACGAGCACGTACGACCAGCTCACTGCTAACATAAGCAGCACTGGTATTGGAGTGCGGTAATGAGCAAAATTTTGCTCAACGCTCACTTCTTGTCTGGTTTGTAAAAAAAACGTAATACCAGCGCTGTCTGTAAGTGAGCGGTGAGCATAAACTGCTCGTTAGCACCGCATAGCCTCTAATGCAAGTCGTAATCTAGCCGTAAGTTTGGTAATAAAGTTCTGTGCTATGGTTGGCATCTGGCTTGTGATGCACTGTAATTAAAAAAAATAAAATTTAAATATATAGTTGTAGGTTATTTTAAGGGCTTGGTTGGTTATGGGTGGTGGCAAGAGTAAGTTGTCCTTTTCTCTTGTGGCTGTCGGGCAAGGCCCTGGGAGCGGGCACAGAGAGAGTAGAGTGACGGCCCGAACACAGGGAGAGGTGTCGCCCACTAAGTGCCGGCTTAGGGGTTCCTCTCCCTTTAAAAGCTGCAGGCCGAAGAGCTCTCCATAACAAATCTCTCTCTCTGTGCCAATGAGTGTGCACAACCCTGTGCCACACTGCAAACATCGGAGGGGCCTTGACCGTTTATCAGTAGGGGTTAGGTTAGTGAGAAGATGCCTCCACCAGCTATAAGGAACTTGCTACAAGTTCAGTTATAAGTTATTAAAGAGCTGCCTAATATTAGACAGAATTAAATATGTTTATTTAATAAACGTGACCGTGACCGGTCTTTTCCCCAAGCAGTGGTGTTGTGTATTTATTATAAGTTAGTTCAGAGAACGTAGGACGTAATAGGAGGTTTATCCCTTATGGCTCTTTTACAATTAAAAATCTATTCTAAAAAAATCCCTATCCTAAAAAAAACAAGACTGCCCTGATAAGGTCATTTGCCCTAAAGGGATTATTTTGTCCTCAAAAGATAAAGTCCTATTCTATAAAAATCCTATCCTAACCCCCCGCACGTTAAAAAATAAACCCCCTATCTTAAAAAAAATAAAAAACATTTTCCCTGAATATTTGTTTGCTGCACTATTTGGTATTTGCTTAATTTAAAACTTTAGTGCAGGTCCTGGCAGCCGGACTCTGGCTAGTGCGCTCTCCGCCGTGCAAAAGGTAAGTATTAACCCTTAATAATAATAATAAGAGGAAACAAATAAATACTGACAAATTTCTTTCATTTTCATTGGTGCATTAATTCACATTTCCTTTTGTTAAAAACGGAACGAATATCTGATCTTCCTTACGAATGTGCATTCGAACAAAAACTAATTCTCAGCTCTAGAAATTTGTGTTCAATTTCTCTCTTGGCAAAGTGTATATTAAAGAAGCAATTATGTAAACTGTCCAGTAGATGGCAGCCTAATCCTGCATTCTCAAGCCTTACGATATAGAATACATCTAGAAAATGATGGACATCGTATAAAAGTATATTTGTCTATATGTAACTTTATCTGTAACCCTCCCCACCTTCTTAACATCAGTATAATCACTATACAGAGCAAACTTCAGGTCTTTGTAACCTTTACATTAGCACAATATACAGCTCATTTCCAAGATCTGCCTTATATGTACAGTGTAAAAATCACATCCCAGAATAATCTGCTGAGTTGATCTCCACAAGCTGTTATGGAACTTCAGAAAGCTCATGGCTCGTTTCCTTTGAGTCGGTATAAATGGCGCCGTAATCTACCGAAGCTTGTTTACGGCTCCATTTTAGTACCAGGTTTCCATTGAAAAATATTGCGCATTTTGTGCAGTCGCTCTTTTCATGTAACTGTAAGTTAACGTTGGGTTAATCCTTCCAACCTATGTTGGATTTCTCGAAAATCGCACCATAACAAGTTTATATGTTAACCCGACCTTACACTATAAAATTTACGTTTTACACCTGCGATCCTTATCTGTGATCACATCTAGAGAGAAACAAAAACAAAGGTTGAATTTATTAAAAAATGAAATAAAATGAAAAATGTTTTATTCAATAAAAAAAAACTTGTTTTATTACTTTTTTTTTATTTCATTGACATATGTAATATTTAGTGCTGCCCTAGGACTAATTGGAATTATGGAGATATCAGGATGATTATATTTTGACATTGAAATACATATTGATACGGTATATAAATACTCGTCCTGTACCTGGGCCAACAATAAGTATCACAAATAACAATAAAAACACTTTTATTGTTTGAAAACATTAATATCTCAATAGAAAAAAAAACATAATTTATGTAAGAACTTACCTGATAAATTAATTTCTTTCATATTGGCAAGAGTCCATGAGCTAGTGACGTATGGGATATACAGTCCTACCAGAAGAGGCAAAGTTTCCCAAACCTCAAAATGCCTATAAATACACCCCACACCACACCCACAATTCAGTTTAATGAATAGTAAGTAGTGGGGTGAAAAAATAAGGAGTAAAAAAGCATACAGAAAGAGGAACTGGAAATAAAATTTTGCTTTTTATACAAAATGGTGGGCCTCATGGACTCTTGCCAATATGAAAGAAATGAATTTATCAGGCAAGTTCTTACATAAATTATGTTTTCTTTCATGTAATTGGCAAGAGTCCATGAGCTAGTGACGTATGGGATAGAAATACCCAAGATGTGGGAGACCACAGAAGAGTCACTAGAAAGGAGGTGATAAAATAAAAACAGCTATTTTTGCTGAAAAAATTAAATCCACAAAAAAATAAGTCTCTCATAAATTTCATATAAGTTTGAAGAAAAAAACTTAAATCATAAGCAGAAGAATCAAACTGCTGCCTGAAGAACATTTTGACCAAAGACTGTTTCAGAAGAAGCAAATACATCAAAATGGTAAAATTTAGTAAATGTATGCAAAGAAGACCAAGTTGCTGCTTTGCAAATCTGATCAACCGAAGCTTCATTTTTAAAAGCCCAAGAACTGGCGACTGATCGAGTAGAATGAGCTGTAATTCTCTGAGGTGGAGACTGTCCTGCCTCCAAATAAGCCTTGTGAATCAAAAGCTTTAACCAAGATGTCAAAGAAATCAAGCAACTCTTTGGTATATTGATTCTCCAACCATGTCTTTGAAGAAACAACACAAGTTGATTCGTGTGAGATTCTCCTAAATGAAAAAATTGAGCCAGTACCAAGATATAGTCCAAATAAGGAAAAGCCACAATACCCTGCTCTCTGATTACAGATAGAAGGGCACCGAGAACCTTCGAAAAGATTCTTGGAGCTGTTGCTAGGCCAAATAAAAGAGCAACAAATTGGTAATGCTTTTCTAGAAAAGAGAATTTTAGAAACCAATAGTGGTCTAGATGAATCGGAATGTGAAGATACGCATCCTGTAAGTCTAAAGTCTATTGAGGACATGTAATGACCTTGCTGAACAAAAGGCTGAATCTTGAAAGTTGGGACCCTTACAAATGGATTCAAAAACTTCAAATCCAAAGCTGGTCTGAAAAATGTTTCCTTTTTTGGGACAATGAATAGATTTTAATAAAAACCCAGACCCTGATCAAGAAGTGGAACTGGTATAATTACCCCTGAAAGCTCTAGATCTGAAACACACTTCAGAAAGGCCTGAGCTTTCACAGGATTTGTTGGGACATGAGAGAGAAAAAAATCTTCTCACAGGAGGTCTTATTCTAAATCCTATTTGATACCCCTGAGAGACAATATTCTGAATCCAATGATTCTGAATGGAACCTGACAAAATGTCTTGAAATAACTTCAATCTGCACCCCACCAGCAGAACTGGATTGAGGGCCGCACCTTAATGCAGTCTTGGATGCTGGCTTTGGTTTCTTATAAGGCTTGGCTTTATTCCAACTTGAGGATGTCTTCCAATTGCAGCCAGAGTCCTAGGGGAAGAAGTGGTTTTCTGTTCTCTATTCTGACGAAAGGAATGAAACTGATTAGAAGCTTTAGATTTGCCCTTAGACTTTTTTTTGAACGGGAGAGAGAAGAAGGAATGGGAGGGGGGGGGGGGGGGGAAGGGAGGGGGATGAAGTTAGGGGGGGGGAAAGGACAGAGGTGGGGGTGGGGGGGAGTAGGTTAGGGGAGGGAAGAAGGGGGGGAGTTAAGGGAAATATGGGGATGAGAGATCATATCATTCTCTCACCTGAACATTGTACAATCATGTACTTAATTTCAAAACAAGATAACTAGGCTCAGAGCCATGAGGTTAAAATAATATACTTAGTATTTCTCTCAAACCTGATGAGTGCGATGAGTATGAGAAGTGGAGGAGGCACCCGGTCCGCCCTTTGTGAAACATGTTAAGTGTCAAAGTAAAATACTCCATGTGGGCAAATCTCTTAGTATGGAGTAGTAGAGTAAGGCAGGGAGGGGAGAAAAAGAAAAAAGAGGAAGGGGGGAGTGTCTCTGGAATCAGGTGTCATTCAGGTTTCTCACAGGCCAGTTTCCCTTTAGTCTTTCCGTCATAATATATGTGCTATTAGTGAAGGGTGCCAGTATCTGGGTATATCTATTGGCCGGTAAGGACAGCAGATAAGGTTGCCATTTTGTACAGAAGGCTTTGATTCGTGTCTCTAGGTCACCTTTAACGTCTGCCTGTTCGATCAGTACTTGTGCGTGTAGGGAGCTGATAAGTTGAGAGATGTGTGGTGGTTTGGTCACGGCCCATTGCCTTAGAATCAATTTTCTAGCCATCAGTATAGTGGTGTTTAGGAAGCGGTCATGTGGGGCGCTCTGTGTATGTCCCCTAAGAAAGAAGGTGTCTTGAACCGTGAGGACTATAGGTGTGCCACAGATCTTTGACAGCCAGAACTGGATTTTACCCCAGTATTGGGCTATTTTTGGGCAGCTCCAAAATAGGTGTTTAACATCTGGTCTAGGTGAGGAGCATTTAAGACAAATGTCCAGTGCCTCTGGGATCCATTTAGCTCGCAAGTGGGGGGGTTATGTAACTCAAGTGTATAAATCTGAGATGCGTCTCCCTATCTGAGGTTGCAAGGGTACTTTTCGCTACTAGTTTAAAGCTATCAGTGATCATGTCTTCAGTGACATCAATATCAGCGTGTTGTTTCCATTTGGCACTTAAGTGCTGCAAGGTCTCTGTAGTTTTGCCCTCCAAGATTGAACCGTAAATGTATGAAATAGAATGCAGCCCTTGTTTAGTCAGTGAGCAGATGGTGTCAATCGGAGTATTGATTTTGTCACAAAGTCCCTCGGAGAGCAACTTCTGCGTGTAGTGAGTAGCTTGAAGATATGCAAATGTGCTGTGTCTTGGGAGGTCATATCTGTCTTGTAAGTGGGTTAGTGGGAATACCCTGGTCGTGAGCGGGTCAATCAGTTGTGAGACTGCAGTTAGTCCCCTTTCACCCCATATGGCAAAGGTTCTAGTGGTCATACCCGGAAGAAAGGTGGGGTTGCCCTGTAGTGGAAGGTGTTTAGTAGTTTCAGGAGAGAGTTTCCAGTGTTTGCATAATTTCTTCCAAGCTCTAAGCGGGTCTTTAAATAAGATGTTGTCCCTGATCTGGTCAGGAAGTGTATGTAGGGGGGCATGTAGGAATGCTAGGTGAAGCGGGTGCGCTAGCGATCTCTCGAGGTGTTCATCATTAAAAACTGATGTACGCGCTAACCAGTCAAAGACTAGTTTTGCTAACGTCGCCCAGTTATACCACTCTACATTCGGGAGTTTCAGTCCCCCTTTGTCAAAGGGTAGTGCCAGTTTCATTCTGCTAATTCTGCGTTTCTTCGAATTCCACACAAATGTGTCAAAAGCGCTAGTGATGCTCCCCAGGTCTTTCCGCGTTAACATAAAGGGAAGCAGTTGTAAAGGATATAGAAGTTTAGGCATTGCTATCATTTTAATTAAACTCACTCGGCCCGACAGGGCAATTGGCAATTTAACCCAGCTCTGTAGGAGTGTTATAATTTGCGTAATTATTGGTGGGATATTTAATTTGTAAATTAAGTTCGGGTTGACATGTAAACGTAGGCCCAAATATTTGAATGAGCCGTCCGTGACCCTCAGTTTATCTGGCATTGGTGTAGATGGACGTGTTCTAGTGAGGTAGGTCAGTTCAGATTTGTCCAGGTTTACTTTGTATCCTGAAATTTCTCCAAACTGGTGGAATATGGAGATCAGCTTAGGGATATTAATGGTCGGGTTATGTACGTACAGGAGTATGTCGTCTGCATATAGTGATAGGTGCATTGAGTGGGATCCTATCTGTATTGCCGGTATCATTTTCCTTATATATATATAGCTAGAGGCTCTATGGCCAAATTGAATAAGAGAGGGGATAGGGGACATCCCTGCCTGGTTCCCCGTCCGAGATAGAAAGGATGAGATATTGAGCCGTTTACTATAATTGAAGTGCGTGGGTTATGGTATAGTGTTTGTATAAGGTTATGGAAGTTTCCAGTTATGCCAAAATTTCGCATAGTGATCAGGAGATGGTCCCACTCCACTCTGTCGAACGCCTTTTCGGCGTCGACAGAGAGGAGGCACGCCTCACGAGATATCTCCGGATCAGTTTGGCTGTCATCATTATTTCCCTGTCTCGCCAATAATGGTCTATAACTGCTAGGGTTTTTCGGATATTGGCAACCGAAGAGCGGTGTTTCATGATACCGGTTTGATCTTTGTGTATGACCGTACCTAATACTGATGCTAGTCTAGTTGCCAGTACGGAGGTGAATAATTTGTATTCGTTGTTTAAGAGTGCTATTGGCCTGTAGGATGCTGGGAGCGTCGGGTCTCTACCTGGCTTCGGGATTAGACACATGAGTGCATCCGCAAAGTCAGCTGGGGGCGTCACGGAGCCCTGTAAATATGTTGTGAAAGTTTGTGCCAAAAGGGGACTAAGCTCCTGTTGCAGGAGTTTGTAGTATTCGACTGGTAGTCTGTCGGGGCCAGGAGTTTTTCCCAATTTGGTCTTTCTGATTGCCTTCAAGATTTCCGACGCCTGAATTGGGGCATTGAGTTTCTCTAGGTCTTCCGGGGTAAGAGTGTGGGGGGGTAATTTTATCCCAGAAATGTTCCTTGTCACTCTGTGCGCTTGGGTGGGCTGTGTAAAGTGTGGAGTAGAAATTTAAAAATTCATTTGTGATTGATTGGGTGTCTGAGCGGTATGCTCCTTGCACTTGTATGGATGGGATGAGGGATTTCGGGTTGATCAATTTAACCATATTAGCTAGCAGTCTCCCTGTTTTGTCCCCAAATCTATAATACCTGCCCTTTCTATATGTCTGGAAAATGCGGTATTGTTGGGCTAGGGCGTCCTCTCTCAACTTCTTCTTTTCATAGTAGTTATGTCTATGTCTGGGGGAGGGGTGGGTCAGATATTGGTTATATGCCATTGTAACTTCTGTTGCGGAAACAGTTGCTAATTTTTTCCGTTTGGCGTTGTAGTGCGCTGTGAAACTAGTGATTTGGCCTCGCATGACCGCCTTAGATGCTCCCCAAAACATTCCTGGGTTGTCAAAATGTTGCATGTTGAAATTACAGTATTCCCCCCAATGGGTTTTTAAATGTTGTCTGAATTCGGTATTATGGTATAAGTAGGTAGGGAATCTCCAATTGTCATGGGTGTGAGTTGTGGATCTAGGGCCAAGTTGCAGCCAGATGGGTGCATGGTCTGAAATTATGATGTCTGAGATGTCAGTTTGCTGTATTTGCGTGTATAATTGTTTAGAACATAGAAAATAGTCAATGTGTGATAGTGTTTTGTGTGTTTTTGAGACACATGTAAAATCTCTCCTGGTCGGGTGGCGCGCGCGCCATGGGTCTATGAGGCCTAGTGAGTTCTTGAAAGCAGTTATAATTGTCGTCTCCTTTTTTCTCTGTCTAGCATATATTTTCTCCTGTCGTTTTGTGTGATTGTCAGCCCTGCGGTAAAGTGGTAGATCTTGCGCCAGATTATAATCTCCTCCTAGCAGTAGTGGTTTGTCTGTGTGTATAGTTAGGATGGTCTGAAGGGTGTGCCAAAATTGAGGGTTTAATTGATTAGGGCCATATATGTTTACTAAGATGTAAGATTGATCGTCTACGGACAGGTTGGCTATAATGTATCTTCCTCCCTGATCTATTGTGATAGGGCGGACTTGTGCTGAAAGTCCCTTTCTGACAAGTATCGCCACTCCCCTTTTCCTTCCCTCGGTGGGAGTGTAGTAGGCTTTGTCTACCCAGCGACACTGTAGTTTCTCATGCTCAAGTTCCGTGAGATGCGTCTCTTGCAATAGAGCAACATCTGCATGGAGGCGCCTCAAGTGCTGTAACACCATGCTGCGTTTGGCTGGGGAGGTAATACCTCCCACATTCCAAGAGATCACCTTAAGCAAATGTGACATGGTGCTGACTGATAAGGGGTAAGTGTGATAGGTACCTGGAAGTGGGTGTATAGGTTGCGGAGCTATGCTGTCTCATGCTATGTCGGTTAAGAGTGGCGAGAATGTCATAAGGGGGAGTCTGAGGCAAACAGGGAGGCATGTCAAAGCAAGACAGGGTATGTGAAGCTGAGGTGAATATTGTATGGGGTGAGTTTGACTTACTATCGAAGCGTTTCAGATTCAGGTGTCTGGGCGGAATCCGGGTGCTCCTCAAATGATCTAGGAAGGTAAAACAGTACAGTTGTAATATTATTCTGGCAAGTTTGACAACAGCATAATTATAGGCATATTTCAATAAATTGGGAGGGGGAAAGGAAAAGGAAGGGTAGCATGGTTTGATCACACTTAGAGTTAGATGGGTAAGGGAGCACTCATGGGGGGGGTGGTTAGTTAAGTTTAAACCTAAATGACATTCAAGCAAAAACATTTTTGAGGATGTAACAACATTGGGGAAAGAATCCAACCCGTTGGGGAGTAAATATTTGAACATCAGATGTCCCAACAGGAGACTTTTGGTAATTTTGCAAATAACGTCATACATAACATAGTGAGATGGGGGGAGGGAAGAGGAGAGAGGGCAGAACAAGTCCGTCACACCCAGAACTGGGAAGATTGAACAACATCCATGGGTGAAATGGAAGATTGACTTTAGTCTCTTGTGGGATTGAAATAAGGACAAATTGGGAGATGTGACAATAACAAGGGGGGAGAGCAACACAAATAGAAACATAACATTTAAGAACAAATACTTAGACTTTAAGTTGAATAAGATCAATGATCTTAGTGTCTCAACTTCCATTTTGTCAAATGGACAGGATGAGGTATAAGACATCGGACTGCGTGTTCCTTTCAGCCTTCTTCATGGTGAACTTCCGTGTCAAGGAACTCCTGTAGTTGTTGCGGGGTCGTAAAGAATCTAGAACCCCCAGGTGTCGTCAGCCTCAACCTAGCAGGGTAGAGAAGTGAGGCCTGGCGGCCCATGGAGTGAAGTTTAGAGCAAAGGGGGGCAAACTCTTTCCGTTTTTTAGCCACCTCAGCAGAGAAGTCTTGAAAGAGAAGGAGCTTGTGACCTTCAAAGAGAAGGTCAGGTTGAGATCTGTATGCTTTCAGGACTGCCATCTTCTCTTGATACCTGAGCAACTTAAAGATGACCTGTCTCGGTCTTTGATTGAGTCTTGTAGGTAGATGATCAGGCCCAATTCTATGTGCTCGCTCTATGTCTAGAGGCATAGTTTCTTGGTCCATCTTCAGTAACTTAGGTAGTGTGTAGGCTGTAAACTCCAAAAGATCTTTGTTTTTAATCGATTCTGAGACCCCAACAATCCTTAAATTGTTGCGGCGGGATCTATTCTCGAGGTCTTCGAGCTTGTCTTGTAGCGAGGAATTCTGGCGTTCTAAGCATTGCACAGCTATGGAGGAGGTGTGTTGAGAGTCCTCTACATCAGATATCCTCTGCTCTGCATGCTGAAGTCTGGTGGAGTATTGGCGTATCTCAGTAGTGAGAGTGTCCATTCCCGCCTGCAATGTGTCCATTTTGGGGAGGAAGAAAGCTTTAAGGTCTTGTAGTAAGTCTGGTGGTGGTTCTAGGCTAATGTCCCTGTGGGCGGGAGTGGATGGCTCTGGCTGTATCTCTGCTGCTTGTTTCTTATTTTTGTCTGATGCTTTTTGCTTGCCTGCCATGATAGGTATGGCTTGTGATGTAGACACTTTGAAGTACTTGTCTACTTTCATAAGGGGTGATGTAGTGTGTCTCCTCTTTGTGTGCAGGTGAAGGTTATCCCCCGGAGTGAGGCTAGGAGTAGCTGGAGAGGTAGCTATTGTGGTATTTGTCACAGCTATAGAAGGAGGTATACCCCATTTTTTTTTTCTATTTTTTTTTGTGTCCGCCACTAGCCCTACCCTTCCTGGGGTGCAGTTGTTGGCAGTGATGTGTAATTTGCGCTGCAGGTGCAGAAGTGTTCCACTCTGATCTAACCGGTCATCTCTTACCAGGTCAAACAGAACATTTTTTTTTTAATTTCTGATAGGTGGTATGCGTGTATTGCGTTAGCAAGAAATGCTGGGGTTGTCATATAGAGAGTTGGTGGAAACTGTAGTGATCTTTATAATCTCTCCGGCTGAAGAGTGTCTGGGGATCAAATAAGGAGCAGAGTCTGTCCCCTATAGTGATTAATTTCCACCAATTGCTGTTCTGCAAAAAAGGGAAGTGATGCTGAGAGTGTCTCTGAAACTGTGTCTTTTTAAACTGCGTAGTTCCTATATTTCTCTTGTTCAGGTGTCACCCCTGTTGTTTGTAGAGGGGTGGCTGCCCATCAAAACAACCCCAACCGCTGGGTTTACTCACACTTTGTTACTGTTTTCTAGGCACTGTAGTAGCGTTTGTATATTTCTGCTTTATCTTGCCCAGGGACTGTGTTAAATAGACAGCAGATGTTATCTAATGCAGCTATTGTCTCCTGTCCCTTCAGGCTCTTCCCCTTCGTTTCGCCCCTCTACCGTGTAGAAGTCTCTGAGTATCTTGCCCTGAATTACATACTTCTAACTCAGGCTGGTTCCTGTTCATTTACTGCACAGCGTTACCTGCTATCTCTGCTGCGTTTATAAAATGGCGGTTTTCCCGCTCTCAGTGCGACTCACCCTCAGGCCGGTGTTTCTGTTCTTATTGAGGTCGCTGTGTGTCTGGTGTTGTTAGTACCGATATCGGACTTCTTAGCCTCCGATCCGGTGCATAAAAATTGTACAAATTTCTGCTACGGACACCTCCGTAGCCGCTCTCCTCCTTTCCGATCTGTCGCCTTATGCGGTGGGGGAATTAGTTGGTGTATTCCTCACTGATTAGATTCCGGGCAGTCTCCTCTCCCTCTGCCAAGGAAATCAGTTGTTTTTTTGGGCTATGTGTGGCCGAATAAGGTAGTTTTCTCGGCGATACTGCCGGAGCTCTGACCCTTGCTTCTGCCTTCAGCGCCCGCCCACCGGAAGTCTTTAAAAGACCTTTTACGTTTATTTGAAGGCGGTATAGCAGCCAAAGCCTTCTGTATCGCATCAGCATTATAATTTTTCATATCAACAGGGATATCATGTACTTTAGATGTTGAAGGAACAACAGATACTGTACTAGCACTAATAGAAACCTTTTCTGCATGCAAAAGCTTATCATGACAACTGTTACACACTACAGCTGGAGATATAATCTCCACTAGCTTACAACAGATACACTTAGCTTTGGTAGAACTGTGTTCAGGCAGCATGGTTCCTACAGCAGCTTCTGAGACAGGATCAGATTGGGACATCTTGTAAAATGTAAAAGAAAAAATAACATTTAAACAGAAATGACTTATTTCCACATATTGTAAAGCAGTTTCAGGAATGGGGAAAAAATGCAAATGCTAAAATTGGCAAAAAAAAGCAAATAGCATAGCCCTCTGAGCATAAGGCAAGGAACATATAGGAAGTGAGGTAAAATAAAACTAAATTTTTTGGCGCCAAGTATGAAATACGACGCAAAAGGAAGTTGGGAAATTTTTGCCGCCAACAAACATCCGGAAATGATGCAACTCGCGTCATAGCAAACACAATTTCGCTCCAAACAACTTAGCGTCAACTAAGACGCAGGAAATTATGAACTTGCGTCATTACAGACACACATTCACACCAAAACAAATTCTCGCTCCAAGAATAACGCAATAAATAACAGCATTTTGCCCCCTCGCGAGCCTAATTTGCACGCAAGTTTTTAAGAAAAAAACACGTCAAATTGAAAAAAAAGACTATACCCCAGGTAAGACATACTTCCTAAAACATGATTCCCATAAGAAAACTGCCAGACTGCAAAGGGAAATACACATAGACCTGACTCATGGCAAATATAGGTAAAATACATATATATATTTAAAACTTTATACATAAAGCGCCAAACCATAGCTGAGAGTGTCTTAAATAATGATACATACTTACCGAAAGACACCCATCCACATATAGCAGATAGCCAAACCAGTACTGAAAGCTATCAGCAGAGATAATGATATATGAGAGTATATCATCAATCTGAAAAGGGAGGTAGGAGATGAATCCCTACGACCGATAACAGAGAACCCTTCGAAAATATTTCCTGTGAGGGAAACCATAAAATCAAATAGGCGATACTCCATTCACATCCCTCTGACAAACACTGTACTCTGAGAGGAATTGGGCTTCAGAATGCTTAGAAGCGCTTGTTATCATAGAAGAAATCATAAAAATCAAGCACAAACTTACTTCACCACCTCCATAGGAGGCAAAGTTTGTAAAACTGAATTATGGGTGTGGTGAGGGGCGTATTTATAGGCATTTTGAGGTTTGGGAAACTTTGCCCCTCCTGGTAGGATTGTATATCCCATACGTCACTAGCTCATGGACTCTTGCCAATTACATGAAAGAAAGCTTATTTTCCTTATTTACACCTAGTTCAGTTTGCTGTAATGTTTGAGACCTTATCGACAACTTCTGACAGTGTTTTACCTTCTTGCGCGTTCAACAGAAAATGGGTGTAAATTTGCGCTTTTTTGGCTTCTATTATTTTCTATGGGATGTATCATTCTTTTTTCCGGTAATGATGGAAAACGCATCATTGTAAATTGTAAATAAGTGTAATGACTTCAGACAGCAGTTTTTTTCTTTTTACAACCTCACAGAAATCCAACGGCTCAATGAAATGAGCTATCATTTAGCAGTGAATGAAACTTTTTGAAAGAATGTGAAATAAAGCAGTTGGAGATGCTTTCCTTCTAATCAGATTATTGCAACATGTTCTATTCTCTAGTTTGTCCTCTAGGTCAGTGATCAGCTGCTTTTCTGAGGACACTTTTGAGAAATATAGGAGATTTCTGGAACTATTTATTCTCTATCATCCTCCAAGGCCTCATCTCTGAAGCCCAATTCATTGATTTATCTCTTGAGCTCAGCATATTCATTATTAAAGCAGGTTTTCACTTGATTAATAAGGTGTTTCATGACTTAGGATATCAGGGCTATCAAGATCTTGTTATTAGCACTGCAGAATCTGGTGACGCTCTACAAATAACTGATTATTATTATCTGATGGAGAAACTACAGTTAGATTTTCTCCGTTCTTTTGTTTATCTGTTGGTGTGAAGAAATCATTCATTACACCAGGAATGTCAGTAGCTGATTTAGGTCATTTATCTTGCATCATGGAGTTCTTGCCACGATAGTTGAGAATGAAATAGACAGACCTCTGTATTAAAGTTATAGTAGTGCAGGGAGGATGAGTATGGAGAATGTAGCAGCAGACTGCATGGAAATAATGACAATCCCCTGAAATAAAGTGCATTTTTTTCTAAAGATAAACAGGTTATAAAAGCTTTATAGCACAGGAAAATATCGGTGTCACTATAGAGAAACAGCATGTACATCTACAATGTGGCAAAACTCGCCACTTATGAACTATGCAGGAATTGTTATTTAGGCTAATGGTTAAAATGTATGTTAATCTGTATGTTACTGTTTAAACTCCCTGCTGTTTCAGTTGGGAAACCCCTTGTAGGGGAGACTGTTTTTAAAAAGTGTTTGTTTGGAGGAGGAGCCAACTCTGAGACTGAGCAGCAGCTCCAGCCAATTCCTATATAAAACTCATATTTTGCGACCGCTCAGGATTCCCTAACTTGCTATCATTGTGACCCTGGTGAATAAGAAATTCTGCATGCTGAAATTTTTGATGACAGGACGCTCCTTGCAGATATTTGCATCACTGTTCTATGTCTCCTGGTGCTTAGTGCTATCGGGAGCGGCCATATTTATTTTAGTGGAGGGCCTGTACACAGAGTGAAAACCGCTATCTTATACTTCACTAACGAGAGAGAATGTCCTCACAGAAGTACCTGACCATGGATATGGTGACATATGTCATTACAGGGCTCAGTAGCCTCCTAGAAGAGTACCAAGCAGCGTTTGCTCAATCGCTCAGTATGGCGACTAAAGTTTGTGACGCAGCATACTGCACTGCTAACTCAGACAGGGATGCCAGGAAGCAAAATGAAGAGCGCCCTACCATGCAGTTTCCTATGCATGATTTGAGAGCCACTGAAACAGACCCGCTAAACGCTCGCAGTTCGACGATCAAGAGACACCCTCAATATGTGGCGGAGCTGTCGCCTCAGGGACCGCAGCCACCACCATCTGGTAAATTAAAAGGATCTCCAATTGGGAAAGTCCATCGCAGGGACCATGTTCAGGACGTACCCATTCACATTATCAAGCCCCTAAATAAGGAGCAATTGATGGTCCATCCTGGGAAAACAGCTGTGCCATATCCCCAGAAACACCATCAACTAATGTCGCAGGGGCCTCCGCCTGACAAGGTATGTTACCGGGACACTATCCAAGCACTGCACATCCCAGTCTTACTCTCTGGCACTGCAAGCCCTACCGGCTATGAAGAGTGGCTACTGTTAACGGGTACAAAGATAATAACCCCTAGAGGCATTGGTTAAGGGGTCAGACCTGGATCTCACTGTATCCACTACACTCTCTGCGGACCTTTGTATGACAGTGATTGTACTGGAGGCTTGTTGGACTGGCTTTTTATGGTGCATGGTTTCTGTAGATAACGGCTTTACTTGGAAGGACTCTCCTTTGTGAGACAAAATATAGGAACTTTATAGCAGCCTTGATCTGGACTCCTCAATTTACCACTGCATCAGTTGGACTAACCATCCCCAGATACGTTCTATATAGGCATTTCAATGTATATTACTGTCTGCTTCACTAATTATCTAGTGTATTACTTTACCATTACAACGAGTTTTGTTATATCATAATGTCAATATGCTTCTAACTGCTTGAACCGAGTTGCTGTTACAATCTTGTGGCTAATGTTTGAATTGTTTTACCCTTACTTGCAGGGCTTGGCACTCACTATTTTATAATGTCTCCAATATTTTGTACACAATAGATAGATCTCTTCCATATTACAGAATTGAGACGTAAATTAATACTCTTTCTTATAGGATGTAATTACTAGCTTCTACCACTGGATGTGTTACTTGACAAAAAGTTTCACAGGGGCTAGTTTATCTCCCTTTGATTGTTATGTTCTATCCTATTTGCATGGTCTAATTGTACTATTCATTTACACTATAAATAGCATTACTATATATATATATTTTGTATCTAAAGGCTGGGCTTAGGACCTAGTTGGATGTTAGACTTTTTATACCTTATATGTTTCTATAAGTGTGAGGGCCTATGCTCTTATAATCTAACTACTTTATGCGTATGCACGATAATATTTCTTATGACCCATCTATGGAGCAATCTTTTTCGCAGTTTTAGATTTATTATTAATACAATCTGAATATTTGAGTGGTATAGTTACTTCTATCCTTTAATCAGCCTAGGGAAGTCATGTAACTTTCATATATCTTCACAATATGCTTTTGGATGGCAGGAACTCTCAGCGGCCGAGGCAGAGTTCTGTACATTATTCCATTTCTCAATGTCTAAAATATATTATGCTGACTCCCCAAACATTTGGCTAACATTTACCCTCTTCTCATATTTAAAATATCTACGCTTAACCATTCATCATTTGCCCCCCAGTTACTTTCCCAAACTGTTTTATAACTCAACGCCTGCTATATATTTCCATAGACCCAGTACCTGTTTAGTAATGTTGATTATTTATGAGCATCTGATGTGAGATGTAATTTTGATATACCTCCAGTAGTCTATATGTGTTTGTGAATGTATGCATGTCTGTGCCACCCTGTAATACTGAAGCCAGTCTACTTAGTACACTAAGCACATGTTATCTATTATATATGTTCGCCTGTCCTCCTTTTCATTCGCAACAAACCTCTAAGTCCTTAAGTCACTTACTTCATTCATCTTACTTTTATTACTACCTCCTCCCCCCCCCCCCCCCACCTCACCACCATAAAGAACCTCCTTTTATAGGAGAACTAACTACGCGGCTTGCCTTTTCTATGCCGCATCTCTATCATAGTTCTTTCCCAACAGCACCATATGTCTTTACTTTACAACAACCCTTATTGTACCGCACCCTAACTACCTTCTTCAAATCAGTTGAAAATTTTATTCTAATTTGCCATAGGTTCAAGAGAGACTATTTTTATCACTCTATTTCCTCTAGACATCATTTTAGATGACAGGAGTCCAAAAGTGGCTTCTCTTACTAGGAGAGGAAAATACTATAAAGCAGAAAATGAGGTTTCAGTCTTGCCTGTTATATATAAATATAGAGATATTGCTTTGGGTTTTCTCATGAAAAATCTTTACCTATATGTGACTATAGCATAGTTTTGAACTCCTAAGTAATGTCATAGTTTAAAAGAATGTTTCTGAATACTTGTGTAACATGTTCATTTGATGTTGTTTTGTCAATAACCTCAATAAAAAACCTATTTAAATAAAAAGTGTTTGTTTGTTTTTTCTGTTGAAGAAATAGTTGTTGTTGACTCCCAAGCTATGTGTCATCTAGTTCTTGGTGGAAAGGGGTTATTATTACAATTACCAAGAGTAGTTACTTGCTTGTCTCTGCTTACCAAAAAGATATTACAGATCCTACTGCCTCTCTGCTACAATTACCAAGAGTAGTTACTTGCTTGTCTCTGCTTACCAAAAAGATATTACAGATCCTACTGCCTCTCTGCTACAATTACCAAGAGTAGTTACTTGCTTGTCTCTGCCTACCCAAAAGATATTACAGATCCTACTGCCTCTCTGCTACAATTGGTGGCAAGCGACGGGATTCAAACCGCACAGCAAGTCGTAGGACATGTGATGTATATGAACGGACGGTGAATGGGGACAGATTATACCAGACTAAAGAGAACTGCATTGAAGGAATTACTGGAGGCGAGAGGAATTATTGCCAGCAATAAAACCAAAGCAAGGCTGATTGCAGAGCTCATGGAGGTAGACCGGGTAGCAGGTACGGCCATACTCATGGCGAACAACGAAACTGAATTCCAAAAAGAGATGCGGACCCGGTTGGCTGCTGATGTCCTGACACGGACATCAGCAGACGTACATGAGTACTTGATGGTGACCCGACAAACCACCCCGAGACCCGGAGAGGGGCTACCAGTACACTCCAGTGCTGGTACAGGGAAAGCTAAGATTCCCTACCACGCATTCAAGGATCATACTGACACGGAGGATATCGATGGATACCTACAGGACTTTGAGCGATTATGCCAACTGCATAATATTAGTACCGCTGACCAAGTTCCCCTACTGGCTGGCAAGTTATCCGGGCGGGCTGCTGAAGCCTACTGAACCATACCAGATGAGGACAGCAGGGACTACCAGAAGGTAAAACAGGCCATCCTGACTAGGTATGCTATTACCGCGGAGGCATACCGACAGCGGTTCCGAGACCTGAAGAAGCTGGAGAAAGATACCCACACTGAGTGGGCGCATCGGCTAACCAGGGCCGCTAAAGGCTGGTTGCAGGCAGCCCAAGTCACCCAGTTGGAAGACCTTTTACAACTCCTGTTGATGGAGCAATTCTTCCAAGGGGTGTCCACTGAATTGCAAAACTGGCTGAGAGATCGAAAACGGTGCACAGTACATACCGCAGCGACCTTGGCCGACGAATACCAATACGCTCGGAGAGCTCAACGAACACAGCAACGCTCCAGTATTGGGGTCACCCCAACCCCCACTGCAGCTCCCACACCTCTGCTACCCCATCCTGGAGGGGGAATCTACCCACCCCCTCCCCGATAACAGACTCAATCAGCTATCCGTTGCCATCTTTGTAACCAACAAGGGCACATTCAGAGAGACTGTCCCAGGAACAAGAACCGATCCACCTGGAACAACCAGAACAACATGTCAAACAATTGGGCAGCTGTACACTGCTACCAGAACGAGCCCCGACTACAGACCCAACCTGCAGTCTTCCACAAGGAACCCTTGGGCATCTTACACGAGGTAAACCTAGTACAGGCCGCTTCGGACAACCTACAAAGCCACCGCCAGGTGGTCTATATAGAGGGCCGACGTGTCCAAGGGCTGCGTGACTCTGGGGCCACCATAACCCTGCTCCGGCAACATTTAGTTTCCACCAATCAACTCACCGGAGACTGTGTAGCCGTCCGGGTGGCCGGGGGAGCCATTTACAAGATTCCCACGGCCAAAGTACACTTGGATTGGGGAGCAGGGTCGGGGAACGTAGAAGTGGGCCTTATGCAAAATTTGCCCGCAGACGTTATTTTGGGCAACGACTTAGGGGAGCTGACTTCAGCGTTTGCACCCTGAACCTCCCCACAAGCAGCACTGCCCGTGGTTACCCGACAACAGGCCCGCACCAACGCACTGGCTGATCACTCTGAGGCTCAGGTAAGCAATCACCCCCCTAATGTCTCTTGGGCCCCTCCACTAGAGTTTGGTAGTGAAGTGGCCACTGACCCCTCGTTGCAAGTATATAGGGATAAGGTAGACCAGAATCAGGCGGGGTTGGAAGGAGAGAGGTGCGGTTGGGACAAGGGGATACTGTACAGGTATGCAGAGAAGATAGTGGCTGGATCTATTCCCCTGTCCGTTCAGCAGTTAATAGTACCTCAGAGGTATAGATGAGAACTGCTACGGGTTGCCCACGATATTCCACTGTCAGGCCACCTAGGAGTTAGTCTGACGAAGCACCGCCTAACTCAGAATTTATTTTGGCCAGGGATCACCAAAGATATTAGGCAGTATTGCCAGACGTGTGACACCTGCCAACGAGTAAGGAAAAGAGGAGACCGATATAAGGCGAAGCTACACTCCCTCCCCATAATAGAGGAGCCTTTTAGTCGAGTGGCGGTGGACCTCATTGGCCCCCTAGCCAAGCCTAGCCCCTCGGGGAAGAGGTATATACTCACGGTTGTGGATTATGCCACCCGATATCCCGAGGCAGTGGCTCTGGCTAATATTCATGCAGAGACCGTGGCGGATGCCCTCATCAGAATCTTCTCCGCATGGGATTTCCCCGGGAGATTATTTCGGACCGGGGCACCCAGTTTACGGCCGAGATTACCCACCAGTTGTGGAGAGCATGTGGGGTGAAACCCATTGTAAATTCCGCTTATCACCCCCAGTCTAATAGGCTCTGTGAACGGTTTAATGGAACACTAAAACAGATGCTCCGCACGTTCATGGATACCCAGAAGAACTGGGAGCGGTTTCTACCCCATTTGCTTTTTGCCTACCTCAGGAGTCCATGGTGTTCTCTCCCTTTGAATTATTATTCAGAAGGAGGGTAGGGGGTCCCCTAGACTTAATCCGAGAGCATTGGGAGGGGGAAGTCACTAGTGACGGTACTCGTATCGTACCATACGTGCTGGAGTTTAGGGAGCGCCTGGAGGCCCTGACTCGGACTGTCCGCTCCAACCTTCAGGCAGCTCAAACCCGTCAGTGCCGTTGGTATGATAGGGGCGTCAGGGACCGCAGTTTTCAGGCTGGGCAGAAGGTGCTAATCTTAAAACCGGTCAAAAATGATAAACTGCAGGCCTCCTGGCAGGGCCCATACAAGGTAGTGGAACAAATCTGTGACACCACCTATGTGATCGGCCCATGTACTGGAGCAGGTGGTAGACGCATGCTCCATGTAAATATGTTGAAGCCGTACCATGAACGCGCAGAGGAGGTGAATGCTATTTGCGCCCCTGCCGCGGGCGACGCAGACAGTTTACCTCTTCCCGACCTCCTAGGAATGAAGAACCGGAACGAAGGTCTGGGAGAGGTACAATTGGGTGAGCGGTTAAGTCCTCGGGAACAAGCTCAAATAGCAGAGCTACTGCTGGAAAAGAGAGACACGTTCTCCAACGTGCCTGGATATACTCGACTGGCCACCCATAGGGTAGAAACCCCAGGTCACCTCCCCATGCGTCAACCTCATTACCGCATACCAGAATCGGTGAGAGAACATATGCGGAAGGAGATTGACGAGATGCTACAGTTAGGAGTGATTGAGCACTCGGACAGCCCCTTTGGCCTCGCCGGTAGTTCTAGTGCCGAAGCGGGATGGCATGACCCGCTTCTGCGTAGACTACCGGAAACTTAATGATAAAACCATCTCTGACGCTTACCCTATGCCCCGGATAGATGAGCTCCTAGATAAAATGGCTCGAGGCCAGTACCTCACCACCATAGATCTGAGTAAGGGGTACTTGCAGATCCCACTAGCCGAGGATGCCATCCCCAAATCAGCGTTCGTCACCCCGTTTGGCCTGTACCAATTCAAGGTCATGCCATTCGGGATGAAGAATGCTCTGGCTACTTTCCAGCGAATGGTAGATCGGCTACTGGATGGGTCCCACGAGTACGCATGCGCCTATTTAGACGACATAGCTATATTTAGCAGCTCCTATGACGAGCATTTGAACCATATAGGGGCGATCCTAGATCGCATTAGGGAGGCAGGATTAACCCTTAAGCCTAGCAAATGTCATATAGGGATGGCGGAGGTCCAGTACCTAGGGCACCGAGTAGGTAGCGGGCAGCAGAAGCCCGAACCGGCCAAGGTAGAGGCCATAGCCAAGTGGCCCACTCCCCGTACCAAGACCCAAGTGCTAGCCTTTCTAGGTACCGCAGGCTATTATAGGAAGTTTGTACCTAATTATAGTACCCTAGCCAAACCCCTCACCGACCTCACCCGTAAAAACCTTCCTAAGATTGTTACCTGGAGCCCAGAGTGTGAACAAGCATTCCAAGAACTGAAAAACGCTCTCGTAAATGCCCCTATCCTTGCTGCCCCGGATCCAACTAAACGCTTTCTCGTCCATACAGACGCTTCTATGTTTGGATTGGGACCCGTGCTGAGCCAAGTTGGGGCTGATGGCAGTGAGCATCCTGTGGCCTACCTAAGCAGGAAACTGTTACCCCGAGAAGTTAGCTACGCCGCCATCGAAAAGGAATGCCTGGCCGTGGTGTGGGCCCTCAAGAAACTTCAGCCATATCTATATGGACAACAAATTTTCCCTGCTCACAGATCACAACCCGTTGGTGTGGCTGAACAGGGTATTCGGAGACAATGCCCGGCTGTTGCGCTGGAGTTTGGCGCTGCAGCCGTTTGACTTAATCCATTACCGACCTGGGAAGCAAAACGGCAACGCCGACGGGTTGTCCAGACAAACTGAACTTGAACCTTGATCTGTGAACACTCCTCCGGACCTCTCCAAGCCAATCCGTTGGGATCAGACTGGGTATGCCGGCTTGGTTCTGGGGGAGCATTGTGGCAAAACTCGCCACTTATGAACTATGCAGGAATTGTTATTTAGGCTAATGGTTAAAATGTATGTTAAACTGTATGTTACTGTTTAAACTCCCTGCTGTTTCAGTTGGGAAACCCCTTGTAGCGGAGACTGTTTTTAAAAAGTGCTTTTTTTTTTGTTCTGTTGAAGAAATAGTTGTTGTTGACTCCCAAGCTATGTGTCGTCTAGTTCTTGGGGGAAAGGGGTTATTATTACAATTACCAAGAGTAGTTACTTGCTTGTCTCTGCTTACCCAAAAGATATTACAGATCCTACTGCCTCTCTGCTACATACAATGCGCCTAATCCTTAGTGAACAGAAGGGAGGTTAACAGACCCTTTCAGCATACACATGGTATGCGCAATAAAGTCCTTGACAAAGCCCACCAATGTAAGGGGAATAAACTCACTTTGTGTCTGTGTCCATATTGTCATCCCCTGTTCAAAGTAGTGTCAAGGTACCAGGAATCAGACAGAGATGTGAAATGCTAAATTAATTACACCTTTATTAAAAAATAACCAGAAATTATAACGAGCCCAAAAGCCAAATAACAAGTCAGGAGTCAAAGCCAGAGCGAGTAGTCAAAGAAGCTGGGGTCAGGAACACTAAGATCAGTGAAGTCAGGAACAAACCAGAGATCAGGAACTAGAAGGGACGTCAAACAAGCCAGGTAATACACAGAGTCAGGAACACAGGAACTCAGAGAAGTCAGAGACAATGCAAGGGCAAAGGCAGACTGAACTGAGGCACTTAAATAGTAAATGATGAAATCATCATTCTGGGACTGCAACCTGTCTCTCACTGATGATGTTCTCCAGTTTAGCCATAAGAGGAAGCCTGGGTGTAGTGAGCAGCGTTACACACTGCTTAAGGCAAGGAGAAAATACAGGTGAGATAAATGGCAGCCATAATAAAAGCTGCAATCAACAAGCAAAGTCAGGGGAAACCCTGACAAGCAGCCTCTGACATTGCTGTGCTGCCTGTGTGTATGCAGGCTTGGAGAGGTGAATCAAGGCCCCAGATCAGAGATGGCCTAGCAGCTGAGCAGGAGAGTCAGGCCGCAAACTCCCTCCGATCATCAGGTGTTCCATAACTCTGATTCAGCCGGCAGAGTAATCGTGGCAGTCATAGAGTCTGATGTGTAGCCACTGAGCAGGAGAGTCAGGCCACAAGCTCCGCTCTTATCATCAGGTGTTCCACAACTCTGATTCAGCCACCAGAGTGATCGTAGCAGTCATAGAGTCCGATGTATTGCAGCTGAGCAGGAGAGTCAGGCCGCAAGCTCTGCTCCGATCATCAGGTGTTCCACAACTCTGATTCAGCCACCAGAGTGATCGTAGCAGTCATAGACTCTGATGTGTAGCCACTGAGCAGGGGAGTCAGGCCGCAAGCTCCCTCTGATCATCAGGTGTTCCACAACTCTGATTCAGCCGTGAGAGTGATCGTGGCAGTCAGAGTCTGATGTGTAGCAGCTGAGCAGGAGAGTCAGGCCGCAATCTTCGCACTGATCATCAGGTGTTCCACAACTCTAATTCAGCCGGCAGAGTGATCGTGGCAGTCAGAGTCTGATGTGTAGCCACTGAGCAGGAGAGTCAGGCCACAAGCTCCGCTCTTATCATCAGGTGTTCCACAACTTTGATTCAGCCACCAGAGTGATCGTGGCAGTCATAGAGTCCGATGTGTTTCAGCTGACCAGGAGAGTCAGGCTGCAAGCTTCCTCTGATTATCAGGTGTTTCACAACTCTGATTCAGCTACCAGAGTGATTGTTGCAGTCATAGAGTCTGATGTGTAGCAGCTGAGCAGGAGAGTCAGGCCACAAGCTTCCTCTGATCATCAGGTGTTCCACAACTCTGATTCAGCCACCAGAGTGATCATGGCAGTCATAGAGTCTGATGTATAGCCACTGAGCAGGAGAGTCAGGCCGCAAGCTCCCTCCGATCATCAGGTGTTCTACAACTCTGATTCAGCCACCAGAGTGAACGTGGCAGTCATAGAGTAATGACATTGTTGCTTTAAGCATCTCTCCACCCCTTTTGTGTCATAGCCTATTTAAAATCACTTCCTTTAATAGATATTGCTTGAATATTTTGTTAAATCTAGCTAAGTATTTTCTCCCTAGATTTGATATCCTCCAAGCTCCTTGCTTCAATTCCAACCGTGTTGGATTCATACCATTGTCAAAATTATCTTCGACCCTTTCCGAACCCTAAACTCACTTTATTTTCTCACTGTGAATTCAAACAGCCTCCTTCTGACATCACAGATTCTGCTCAGTGTACACTGTCTACGGAACTCACCTGTGAAGCTGTAGCCAGATCCGGGTAACGGCTTTTCCTAAGCACGCCGCAAAAGAAGTTCTGACAACCAGCTGTCTCCTTGACCGCAAGAATAACTTTTGCTCTAAAAATTGATACTTCTGTTACTTAATACCTACAGGATAAATTCATCCACCAATAAAAAAGTGCTGTCCAGAGTTTTGAACTAAGAAAAAAGCTTAGATGCCTTCTTTTTCAATTAAAGATAGCAAAAGAATGAAGAAAAAATGATAATAGGAGTAAATTAGAAAGTTGCTTAAAATTGAATGTTCTATCTGAATCACAAAAGAAAAAATTTGGGTTCAGTGTCCCTTTACCTTTCTTAACTGAACTATTCAGCTGATACACAGTGTAAATCGTCAGTGGTCCGGTTCTAACAAACAAACCTGAAAGAACTTACCTTGCAGCTATTTTTTCTATCTCTTGTTTTCTTTATTGTTATTCTATTCCTAAGATTATTACTGATTGTAATAATTAATTTCCTCTACTTATAAACTTGCTGAGTTTGCTTTCTACTAAGGGTGTTACATTAGTCAACCTTAGCTACAAAAATCAGCTACAAACCAATTATTTAGAGAAATAAATCTTTGTAGCAGGTGTTAACCTCACACATAGAGTCTGATGTGTAGCAGCTGAGCAGGAGAGTCAGGTTTTCTGCATTTGGTGTTCTGCAACTCTGATTCAGCCACCAGAGTGATCTTGGCAGTCATAGAGTCTGATGTGTAGCCGCAATGACTGATCTTCAGGAACTTACTAAGTGCCACAATTAGAGCCCCAGCAAGGAGCTGTCCCAGTGTCCTGAGAATCATTTTTAGGACAGACGTTATGTTTTGGTTCTTGCCTTAGTCTCAACATTATTGATGATTCTTCTGGATATTTTAAAATATTAATAAAATAAAATAATATATAACTATTTTATGTTGACTTCCTATGTGTGTTGAGGATATTAAGTCTACATGTGTCACGCCGTGCCGCTCTAGCCGTTGCTAGGGACGTGGCAACTACTTTCCTGCTCGTTGCCAGGGGCTTTGGATGCGTGCTGTGCTGACGTCATTGCCGCATGCTCCTGATGCCGGTCGGAGCTCAGTGGCACGAATCCTGCGCCTATTTAAATTTTACACTGACGATCTGTCACTGCCCAAGCATAGGGGTTACTTTGTGTGCTCCTGGGTGTGACAGATCGTTCTTTCTAACTGCCTATTATTGATTACCGTTGCTGAACCTGCCTGTCTGACTACTCTACCTGCCTTAACCCTTAATCTGCTGGACTGCTTTGCTGTTGCCAAACCCTGCCTGCCTGACCATTCTAGTGGTTTATCCTTGGACTGCTTTACTGTCTTTAAAGGAATTGCAGAGGTTTTTGGGATTCTCCAATTATTACCGCAAGTTTATAAAGATTTTTTCTCAAACAGTCGCTCCTCTCACTGAATTGACAAAACGGAACAAAGACTGTAAACATTGGCTTCCTGAGGCCATAAATACCTTCTCTTGTCTGAAAAAGGATTTCTATTTAGCTTCTGTGCTCCGCCATCCTGATCATGAAATACAGTTTATGTTAGAGGTTGATGCCTCCGAGATAGGGGCTGGAGCAGTTCTTACCCAAAGGGACCCTTTGACTTCCAAGTCACACCCTGTAGCCTTTTTCTCTAAACGCTTCACTCTTGCTGAGAGGAACTATGATATGGGTAATCGTGAACTCTTAACCATTAAGATGGCCTTAACTGAATGGCGTCATTGGTTAGAGGGCACCGCCACTCCTATTCAGATTCTCACCGACCACAAGAATCTGACTTACCTAGAGACTGCTCATCGACTCAATCCTCCACAGGCCAGGTGGGCCTTGTTCTTTTCCCATTTTAACTTTGTGGTCTCTTATCTTCCTGGGACCAAGAACAAGAAGGCGGATGCCCGTTCCCATCAGTTCCCTCACTCAAGTGATTCCTCAGAAGCTCCTATTGAACACATCATACCCCCTCCTGTGTGGTTGCTCAACTCAATACCACCCTTCTGCAAAGATTGCAACATGCTCAGTCTATTACATCTCCTGGTGCCCCCATGGCCTCTGATATCCTTTTTGTACCGCTGAACCTACGTATCCCTGTGCTAGCCTGGGCTCATGATAGCAAACTCTCAGGACATCCTGGTTCGACTAGAACTTTCAAGTGTCTTTCCCAACATGTTTGGTGGCCTACTATGAAGTCTGACGCTCAGGATTATGTGAAAGCCTGCACAACTTGTGCCGCCAACAAAACTCCCCGATCCTTGTCTCCTGGCTTGCTCCAACCATTGTCCATTCCCAAACAACCATGGACACACATAACAATGGACTTCATTGTGGGCCTTCCTTCTTCAGACCACCATACAGTTATCTGGGTTGTGGTGGACCGCTTTTCCAGACTGGCTCACTTCGTACCCCTAACCAAACTGCCTTCTGCTCAAGAATTATCATCCCTTTTTCTCTTGCATGTGGTACGACTTCATTTCATTCCTGTGAATATTGTTTCCGACAGAGGTCCACAGTTCATCTCTGCCTTCTGGAGAGCCTTTTGTAAGTTAATTGGAACCACTGCTTCCTTGTCGTTTGACCAATGGACTAACTGAGAGAACAAACCAGGATCTTGAATCCTACCTTAGAGCCTTTGTCAATGCTCGCCATACTAACTGGTCTGAGGTGCTACCCCTAGCTGAGCTGGCAAGAAACACTCATTGGCACTCTTCTCTTTGATGTTCTCTGTTTCAAGCTGCAGCAGGGTATCAATCTTGTGTCTTCCCTCTTTCAGCTCAGTCCATTGGGGTCCCTGCGGCAGACCGACACGTCACTGAACTCACCACTCATTGGCAACGTATTCGCTCTCAGCTGCGTTCAGCTGTCTCTAGATATAAGAAGTTTGCTGATCGTCATAGGGCTTCTCTACATGCCATTCCAGTGGGTGAATGTGTTTGGATCTCTACTCAACATATTCGTCTACGTCAACCCTGTCACAAATTGGGGCCTAGGTTTATCGGTCCTTTACAAGGTCCTTACAAGTCTCCTGTTGCCTACAAAGTGGCCTTGCAAAAAACCCAGCGCATACAGCCAGTCTTCCACATCTCACTACTCAAGCCTTACATCAAGAATAGATATACCCGGCTCCGAGCTCCTCCTCCTCCGCTCTTGGTCCATGTTGACCCCGAATATGAGGTAGCTAAGATTCTGGACTCCGGATACAGGCGCAGACAACTGCAGTATCTGATACATTGGAAGGGTTACTCTGTGGCAGATCGTTCCTGGGTTTCTGTCCGTGATTTGCATGCTCCATCTCTGGTCTCCAGATTTCATGCTGCTCATCCTTTAAAGCCGACTTTAGAAGGGGGCTATGTCACACCGTGCTGCTCCAGCCATTGCTAGGGGCGCGGCGTCTCCTTCCCTGCTCGTTGCCAGGGGTAGTGTTGGCTCAGGATGCGTGCGGTGCTGACGTCATCGCTGCATGCTCCTGATGCTGGTCAGAGCTCAGTGGTGCAAATCCTGCGCCTATTTAAATGTTACACTGACGATCTGTCACTGCCCAAGTATAGGTGTTACTTTGTGTGCTCCTGGGTGTGACAGATTGTTCTTTCTAACTGCCTATTATTGATTACTGTTGCTGAACCTGCCTGCCTGACTACTCTACCTGCCTTAACCCTTAATCTGCCCGACTGCTTTGCTGTTGCCAAACCCTGCCTGCCTGACCATTCTAGTGGTTTATCCTTGGACTGCTTTGCTGTTGCCAAACCCTGCCTGCCTGACCATTCTAGTGGTTTATCCTTGGACTGCTTTACTGTTGCCAAACCCTGCCTGCCTGACCGTTCTAGTGGTGTGCCTTAGGACTGCTCTGCTGTTGCCGCTGGGGACTGTCCTGCCTGTGGTGAGTGCCGCCTTCCTCATCTCACTAACTTTCTCTGCTCTGGGATATTCCCTATCATTCCGGCTCAACGCCGGGATAACAAGACTACTGGCCGAGTTTGGTCTGATAGAGGAGTATCCCACGAGTGTTACAACATGTTTCGTGTGTCAGGGGATAATCACTGACTGTGCCTTATAGCATAGACTTGTGCTAAATTATAAAAGGGACTTTTTTAGTTTAACTCTTAAGCCACTGAGATAATTATTATTATTCAGCAGTTGTCAGTGTAGAATGGACTTGCTTGGTCAGAGAGTAGAGAGACAATGACCACTGCCTGCGTCTCACAGCATATTATTTGTACTAATAAAAGTGACACAGTTGTACTTCAGCTCATAGACCATGGGGTTTAATTAATTAATTAATTAATTAATTAATTAATTAATTAATCAGCAGTTGTGACAAGTTTGTCATTGTGACACAGCACAAGTAGTAGTCATAGACTCACAGAAGATCACTGTAAGTGGAGTCTGTTTGGCTGGACCAGGTCCACCATTTAAGAAATAGGGAACTGCTTCAAAGAACAGAATGAGAGTCTAGTAATTAGGTCCAACTTAACTACCACCAGTTTATTGAGGAATAAAAGCAGATAACAGAGAAGTCCTTGTGTTGCCACTGGGCCAATACATCTAACAGATATTGTTACAAATATGCACTGGCCTAGATTCCGCTGGTGATATAAAACGTCTCAGAGATACTTGCTCCCACTGGTTACATCGTTTAGCAATTAAAACGAGGTCAGTTTGTTATTGTTTTGTGTCTGCAATAAATAAAATAGGTCAGTTTGTCTTTTTCCGTTGCACTTACTTGGATGTGCCAGACAGTATATTAATACAAAAAAATATTAGTATTGCTCCTGCTCAGTATCGTTTGCTGTGGCTTATTACAGTCACTAATTAATACATATTGTAAAAATAACTAAAAGGAAATGTGTATTCCCCGATGTCCAAGATCAGATCTTTTTCTAAAAGAAACGTAATGAAATTATAAAGTAGTATGCAGAATTATCTGTGCAGTGTTTTCAGTTGTACATGGAGGACAGTCAAACATCAAACACTTTATTAACAAGAAGAAATATAAGGATGCGCTCTCAGCATTAACATCTAGTAAAAAAACAACTTGTGATGGACATCTCTGGTCCCACGTCACAATGGATGTTCTGATAAGAGTGCTGGTCTACTCACTTGTCCGACTGACAACCTTTAGGGTATCTGAATGCCAAAAAGTAAAAAATAGCAATGTCCCAAACAAAATAGTTCTATAAAATTCAAACTTTTATTTCAAATCCTTAAGAACAGCATATCAATAAGAACAGGATAGCACTAGACTGGTTGACTAACGCGTTTCAGCTCCATGAGCCGTATACATAGACATAGTAAACCTCTCCTCCCTCTTGTCTTATATATCCTGTATATTACTAAAAGAATTTAGTGCACCTGTTTCCGCTCCTCTAATTAATTAGTTCCAAACGCTTAGTATACAACTTGACTAAGGATAAGTGTATATACACATTCTTTTTTTTCCCCATCATAGTCTGTATTGCATATCTATACTATAAATGCATTTGTAACGCGTCCATAGGTGTCGCCAGTTGTGCACGCATAAAGGAATGCTGGCAGTGCAAGGCAACAAAATGTGAAGCTGCATCCAAGTGGATTCCGAAAATGGCAGGGTAGTGAAAGAGTCCACCTGATTCTTTCACCACCCTGCCATTTTCGGAATCCACCGGGATGTTGCGAAGGCAAACGGAGTATTACAAAAAAACAAAATAACCGCCCACAATAAGTATTAAAAAAAACACGAACCGCCCATACAAACTATTAAGAAAAAAATAAACTAACCGCCCACACTATTAAGAACATGAAATAAAAAAATACCTAATAAAATTATTAACTGCTAAATCCGCCAAACACAACATCACAAACTACCTAATACATCTATTAACCCCTAATCCGCTAACCCCCCACAATGCATTAAACCTAATTTACCTATTAACTTCTAAACCGCCAACTACCACAACACAAAAAAATAATTTAATGATTAAGCCCCCTAACCTAACACCCCCTAAATTAACTCCTTAATTACATTAAAAAAACTACATTACAATTAAAATTAAAAAATGACATTACATTAATCTTAAATTACAGAAAATAAAAAAGGCTAACATTACAAAAAATAATAAACAACACTATCCAACATAAAAAAAATTAAACCTAATCCCTATGAAAATAAAAAGCCCCGCCCCAAAAATAAAATAGCTCTCATCCTGTTTTGAAAAATTCAGACAATAGGAAATGCAAGGTAAATTGATTGCGGTACCTTGCATTCAATATTCAGTATACGACGGACATCGGATGAAGAGCCTCCATGCTGCCGAGGACCACCACCACCGCTACAGATGACCACCGCCGAGGATTGCCACATCTGGTAAGACTGCTCTGCTCCGTGCTGCCTTCGCTGTGGATGAAGATGATGGACCCGCTTGGAAGAAGACCTTCTCTGCTGGACTTCTGAAACCGTGAGCACCTATTTGGGTCTTTAGTGTTAGCTTTTTTTTTTTTTTTTAGACTAGGGTTCATTGGGCAATGTAAAAAAGAGCTGAAAGCCCTTTTAAGGGCAGTGAAAAAGAGCTGAATGCCCAGACAAATGCCCCTTTAGGGGCAATGGGTAGTTTAGGTTTATAAGTGTTAGTTTTTTATTTTGGGGGGTTTGGTGGGTGGGGGGGGGGGGGTTACTGTTTGGGGGGACTTTGTTTATTTTTAATATAGAATTCTATCAGCCAATCAGAATTAAGGTTGAAAAAATCCTATTGGCTGATGCTATCAGCCAATAGTATTGAGCTTCCATTCTATTGGCTGATTGGAACAGCCAATAGAATGCGAGCTCAATCCTATTGGCTGATTGGATCAGCCAATATTATTGAAGTTCAATCCTATTGGGTGATTACATCAGCCAATAGGATTTTTTCAACCTTAATTTCGATTGGCTGATAGAATTCTATCAGCCAATCGGAATCTAAGGGACGCCATCTTGGATGACGTCATTTAAAGGAAACTTCATTGTTGAAGAAGCCGTCGATTGAAGAGGATGCTCCGCGCCAGATGTCTTGAAGACACGTCGGAAGGATGAAGATAGAAGATGCCGTCTGGGTGAAGACTTCTGCCCGTCTGGAGGACCACTTCTGCCGGCTTTGTTGAGGACATCTTGCCGCTTGGATGAAGACTTCTCCCGGCTTTGTTGAGGATGGATGTTGACTCTTCAAAACTGTAAGTGGATCTTCGGGGGTTAGTGTTAGGATTTTTTAAGGGTGTATTAGGTGGGTTTTATTTTTAGATTAGGGGTTTGAGCTGCAATAGAGCTAAATGCCCTTTTAAGGGCAATGCCCACCCAAATGCCCTTTTCAGGGCAATGGGGAGCTTAGGTTTTTTTAGTTAGGGTTTATTTGGGGGGTTGGTTGTGTGGGTGGTGGGTTTTACTGTTGGGGGGTTGTTTGTATTATTTTTTTAAAGGTAAAAGAGCTGATTTCTTTGGGGCAATGCCCTGTAAAAGGCCCTTTTAAGGGCTATTGGTAGTTTATTTTAGGCTAGTTTTTTTTATTTTGGGTGGGCTTTTGTATTTTGATAGGGCTATTAGATTAGGTGTAATCTTGTAATTTAAGCTCTTGTAATTTGTTTTTATTTTCTGTAATTTAATATTTTTTTTTGTAATTTAGCTAATTGTATTGATTTTAGTTAATTGTATCTAATTTAGGGAATTTATTTAATTGTAGGCTTAGGTTAGGTGTTAGTGTAAGACAGGTTAGGTTTTATTTTACAGGTCAATTTTTATTTATTTTAGCTAGGTAGTTAGTAAATAGTTAATAACTATTTAGTAACTATTCTACCAAGTTAAAATAAATACAAAGTTGCCTGTAAAATAAAAATAAACCCTAAGCTAGATACAATGTAACTATTAGTTATATTGTAGCTATCATAGGGTTTATTTTATAGGTAAGTATTTAGTTTTAAATAGGAATTATTTAGGTAATGATATTAGGTTTTATTTAGATTTATTTTAATTATATTTAAGTTAGGGGGTTTTAGGGTTAGGGTTAGACTTAGGTTTAGGGGTTAATAAATGTAATATAATGGCGGCGACGTAACTTAGGGACGGCAGATTAGGGGTTAATAATATTTAACTAGTGTTTGCGAGGCGGGAGTGCGGCGGTTTAGGGGTTAATATGTTTATTATAGTGGCAGCGACGTTGGGGGCAGCAGATTAGGGGTTAATAAGTGTTGGTAGGTTGCAGCGATATTGGAGGCGGGAGATTAGGGGTTAATAAATATAATGTAGGTGACGGTGATGTTGGGGACAGCAGATTAGGGGTTAATAAGTATAATGTAGGTGTCAGTGATGTCCGGAGCGGCAGATTAGGGGTTAATAAATATAATGTAGGTGGCGGCGATGTCCGGAATGGCAGATTAGGGGTTAATAAGTATAATGTAGGTGTCGGCAATGTCGGGGCGGCAGATTAGGGGTTAATAAGTGTAAGATTAGGGTGTTTAGACTCTGGCTCATGTTAGGGTGTTAGGTGTAAACATAAATTTCGTTTTCCCATAGGTATCAATGGGGCTGCGTTACTGAGCTTTACGCTGCTTTTTTGCAGGTGTTAGACTTTTTCTCAGCTGGCTCTCCCCATTGATGTCTATGGGGAAATCGTGCACGAGCACGTACGACCAGCTCACCGCTGACTTAGGTAGCGCTGGTGTTGGAGTGCGGTATGGAGCTCAATTTTGCTCTACGCTCACTTCTTGCCTTTTAACGACGGGTTTGTAAAAATCTGTAATACCAAGTAAGCACCGCACCCCTCATAAGCAAAACTCGTAATCTGGCCGTATGTTCTCATATGTCACATTAGCTTTAAAGCTTTTACCTGCCCTCACGTATTTACAGGCTTTACAGTTAGCATAACTGCATCCATATGTGCCCCTAGCCTCTAACCAAGAGGATTTCGGGGGGATCCCGTCTCTGAGAAGTTGGTGAAACCATGTTCCCTATTGATCTCCCTTTTCAATAGCAAAAGAAACACCCTTTTTTGACAATGTGTCTTAACTTTTCATCTGCTGTCAGCATAGGGATATTCTTGCGTATGTTGTTGCAAATTTCTTTGTACTCAGGGGAATATTGTGTAGTAAACTGAAGTGACTGTCTCTGTTTCTGTTTAATTTTGCTACATCTTTATTTATCTTGGATTAAGCTTTTTTCTCTCTAATGTAGCAACCTGTGATTTTGCACCATTTATCACTCTATATGGGTAACCTCTAGCTTTTAGTTGTTTTTCTAAAGTCAATGCTTCATGCGAATAGCAGTGCTCCTCTGAACAGTTTCTCTTCATTCTCATGAACTGTGCTTTAGCTATAGCGCTAAATTTAGGATGACTGCTATTCAAATGAAGTAAGGCATTCCTTGTAATCGGTTTCCTATATACCCTAGTGGATACTTTTTCTTTATTATCTTCTTCCACATAGATTTGCAGATCCAATTAATTGATCATCTTTTTATCTGTCTCATGGGTAAATTTTAAATTAAGCTCATTGCAGTTCAAATATAGTACAATGTTTTCTAGTGTGTCTACGTCTCCTGTCCATACAAAGATGAGATCATCTATAAAACGCGTATACTGGGTTATGTATTTCTGGTAGACATTCCAATCTCCAAAGATGTAGGACAGCTCCCACCACCCCATATAGAGGTTGACGTAGGAGGGGCCAATTTTGCCCCCCAAACTGTCCCACATCTCTGGAGATAGAAAGTCTCATTAAAGGAAAAATTGTTGTGTGTCAGTAAGTATTGTCATGTCACCCTCTCTTGATGGAAAGTACCTAACTGCCTGGAGGCCTTTATCATGAGGTATAGTGCTATACAGAGACACCACATCTACTGTAAGCCACCTTGATTTGTCTGTCCAAGCTATAGTATCCAACACCTGAATAAGATGCTTTGAATCTCTCAAATAGCTATAGAGATTTAATACCATCAGTTGAAGTATGGTATCTACCCATCTGAATGCCAAAGCATTGTTCACTGGTGGTGACCTGAGGGGTCCAGCAGCAATCTGTAAGGGTACAACCAGGGCAGTCTTTACAAAGACTCTACTTGCTGGGGACTCATTATAGCTGAAAGGCAAAGATATCCTAATTATAACCCAAATTCCACAAGCTCAACCTGAGTCTGCTTGTGAAATCAGTATATATCCTTTATTGAACACATATTTATACGGAACCCATGTCATTATCCCAGTTCACATGCATGCCAACGACTTGTAAACAAACCAAAAACAAACAAATGCAACCCACAATGCAGCTCTAAAAACTTGATTGTGGAAAAAAAGGGAATTTTCCAATCTAGCATGCAACCTTAGCACTCTCTGCCCAGACTAATAATTGACAAGTTAGGACCACACAAATAAAATGTAACTTTTATTATATACACATTAAAAAAAAAATGGGAAAAGCATACAATAAAATGTTAGGGTTGTACTTTGGATCCAATTGCAAACTGTGGTTTCATAGAAACAGGTCAGGCCTAAAAGTAGTAGGAAATATGTCTACCGCAGTATAATCAGTATTAAGCCGTCAAATGAACACTGTAAGAATTGTTACTAATGTGGGAGATACATAACTCCTCTCATAAATAGTAGTGAATAGAAATATTTATTAGAGTAATAGGCCACTAGGAAGTCCAATTCTGTAGTTATAAATCTTCCCACAAATGGCAAATAGGAAATAAAGTTGCCACTATGTTAATATTTCCCCCTAGCTAAATGGTAACTATTGAGGTGGAAATAAATATCTTTCAAATTAAATTCAGGTTATAGACACAAATGGGGCCGGCCACAAAATGTAACAATGCTGAAACACTGCTATACAGATTCTGCCTAGTTGCCTGTAAGTGTTCAGGTAATTGTTATCATAGCTGGCTTTGATCTTGAATTATGCAGCATAAATCTGGTGTTATAGGAATCATTTTATTTTTACATATGTATATTTATGGGTGCTTCAACACATGCTATTAGAATGATAAAGTTTCCTCTAATAGTGTATACCCCCTATTCAGCATAGATTATACGACTGCACTTCTGAGTGAAAATAGCTTGATTCTCTCCATGCTACTTTTTAGATTTTGTTCCCGTTATTTAAGGGTCATTTAATAATGTGAGTTTGGAGTTGTATATTTCAATATTGTGCGCTATACCGGTAATCCGGCTTCTTATTGCTGCTAACTTCACAGTCTTAGATCATATCAACATAATCTTGGCAGTTAAACTTCAATTATAGTTTATATCAATTTGTTGCATATTGAGTAGTAGTTTTATTAATCCCACTCCACAGGTGGCATTAGAATAGATTCTACCCGTAGTTAGACAACATAAGACTACTTCTCTTTCCCCATAACAATGTTATATTAGTACTGCTACCTTAGTATTGCAGACTGGATTTTAAACGTATATATAACAGAGTAATCTAATCAATTAAATAGTGTAACTAACCTATGTATCAAATGGACTATAATGGTTGTGGAATCGTATCCACACTAGTATGAGGCTAGTAATACAGCCCTTTTAAACGATACCACAATTATAAAATTTATACTAAGGGTCCTTAAGACGGCATCAACAATTAGGTTCAAAGTCACCCTATGTTTAAAAAATGGAGCTCCCAATAGCTCCCAATACTCCTTATGCGTTTTGCCCCCCTGGGCTTTATAAAAGGCTTGTTTGGGTATATATACCTGTGTTAACCAGAAGTCCAGCCCTCGTCAGTTTCCAGTTTGACGAGTGTTCCATCAATCAAATCGACAATTGGATTCAAGATCCGGTTTACAACTCTCATATTTAAGGTTGACAACAATAAATAGAGTGGAAAAAGTCTCTATATGAGGTGCGCAAAGTTCCCAAAGACGTTCAAATAATGGAGGTCCCCAGTGTCTTCCGGAGGAGCAGGCAGCACTCTTGTAAAATGTAGTAATAATGGACACCTGTATGATCAAAGAGATAGAAAGAGGCGTCGCATGGGACAGTATCGTACCAAACAGGGATGTCACACAGTGGGACGACACGTAATTAGATATACTCACAAAGGTGGCGGCATATGAGAATGCCTAGTAGAGCGGGACGGGACTTTAGGTCGCCCGACAGACAAACACTGCAGTACGTTGAGACGTCAGGTCACGGGGCCCGTTCAACCAATCGGCGGCCACAGACAGTCGGCATCAAACATGGGAGTTGTTCCGAGAGTAGCCAATAGTCAGGCTGATGAAACGACCCATAGGTCGAGAAACGCATTGCTGTATGCTATTTGCTCTAAATAACTCAATAAAGACTCGTGTTTATTGAATTATTTAGAGCAAATAGCATACAGCAACGCGTTTCTCGACCTACGGGTCGTTTCATCAGCCTGACTATTGGCTACTCTCGGAACAGCTCCCACGTTTGATGCCGACTGTCTGTGGCCGCCGATTAGTTGAACGGGCCCCCGTGACCTGACGTCTCAACGTACTGCAGTGTTTGTCTGTCAGGCGACCTAAAGTCCCGTCCCGCTCTACTAGGCATTCTCATATGCCGCCACCTTTGTGAGTATATCTAATTACGTGTCGTCCCACTGTGTGACATCCCTGTTTGGTACGATACTGTCCCATGAGGCGCCTCTTTCTATCTCTTTGATCATATTTAAGGTGGATCATTCCATTGTAGTTCTATGAGGGATTTCCCAGTTAGAATAATATTCACATTGGGGTAGAAAATATTATCAAGATATATGATCAGGAATAAAATAATCCTATTCAATACCGACATTTATGTTCTGTTATATTTTGACTTCCATTATTATATAAAAGATTAGTAAAACCCATATGGAGTAATACTGTGTCATTTAAGGTGGTATAGTTTATGCAAAAAAAGGGGTGTAGCTAGAGAATAGTCACCACTTGGGGGCCTTGTGAGACAGTATTTGTAGGCTACACCAAATAGTTGTGTATAGGCATATATAGTCACATTTTTAGGAACCACACATCCCTAGATTGGGATGAAAAAATGAAATGCCTCTGAGCACAAAACTAAGAATGCTAGAAATAGTAAGAGAATAATCTTAAAGTGTAACCTTTATTGCTGCAAAAAGTAAAAAAGACAGCCTGAAGCAATTAGAGACACTGTTAGCTGCCCGCACACAAAACAGATTAAAATCACTTCAACACTGGTGATAATAAAGATACTTGAACTTCTATGATTATGGTTTCCATAAGTGGTCAAATTGGGATGCCAAAAATTGCTTTGTAGGCGCTGTTTAGGTTAACCCCAAGTACAATACGAAACCTTTCAGCAAACAGTGTCCTTTGTATTAATAAACTTGTATAGAGAAGAGAGCTCTATTAATCCAAGCATGAAAATATTGCTCTGGCTGTGTGTCAGTAATCTGATCCGAAGTTGTGCTCTAATTAAGCTAAATAAGTCAATTTGAATATCAGCAAAACCTAATGATTTATCATTATAAAGTCCTTGTGGACACAATTATTATAATTTAGGTTATTGCCGTATTACTAAGAGGAATTACAACCAACGTTATCTACTGTGCAGTTAATGTATCTACACTCCCCCCAATATAATACTCTCCGATTCTTAAAACTTAGTGATAGCCCTCTGACTGAGTGTAAGTTATGGTAGCTGTGTGCCCCATGCTGAATTAAATCTATTTGTCTGGTAGCACAATTCACATACCAGCTGTTAGGGTTACACACAGCCAGTCAATAATCTATTAGTAAGGTAACACTTTTTGCATACCGTTAGTTATACATGGAGGACGATTATAAAGATTAGGTTGGTAGCACAATTTTCATACCAAGAATTTAAGCTAGTAAAGAAGCCCCTGGGAGTGCGGAGTGATGTGAAGGGGCCTTGACCTGTGGAGGATGAGGCCCGTTGCTGATTGGCTGGTGGGGAAAAGGGGGCCGGTGCGAGCTGGAACATACTTAAAAGATTGAGCGGGAAGAGGCAGGTAACAACCTGACAGGAAATTGTGTTGATAGCAGCTTAGTCAGTTGCTGTTACGTTCTTCTTCCCGCTCAGTGTCCAGGATGGCTCAGCTGGATGCCCTGCTAAGGCAGCTTAAAGAGGCAGCTGAAAGAAAAGGTCCTACCTGGCTGGAGGAGAGTCTTTGTTCCTTGCTGGAGCCGGATGTCGGTGGAGGCGAGGTGAAGTCGGCGACGAAGTCCAGGCCGGTCCGACATTCCAGGCTGCCGGTGAGGTTGGATCCGGATATCGCGAGGAGTTTCGGGGGTCACAGGAGAGTGAGTCCAAGTCCGGGTGCCAGGTCGGTGGTGAAGAGGAAGGCGGGTCCCAGCTCCGTGAGTCTTCAGGCCCAAGCGGTGAGGAGGCAGCCCTGCGTCGCTGATGGTGGTGACGTCATCAAACTGGACCAGGAGCCCCGCCCCAGACAGGCCAGTGATACGCTGGCTCAGGGTAAGGCAGCCGTTCACGGCCTTGGGGGGCCTGTGGGGGGAGAAAGCAGCATAATAAAGATGACGGTCCACTGAGGCCTGAAGTACCAATGGGCAGGAATGTACAGGGGGAAAGGGGCAGAAATGTGGGGCAAATTGTAATGCAGCGAGTTGGGGATAATAATGAAACCGGGGATAAAGGCTCTGGGGGGAGGGCACAGTATGTAGAGGCGCAGGTGCATATTGGAGAACACACGTCCCAGGTGGTGAGGCCTAGTGGGGGTTTGGGGGGCCCTCAGTTATTATATGTTGTGGGGGAAAGGTTAATGGGGGACGAGGGAATTGGGGATCAAGCTGAAGGGGGGACTGGTGCTGGCTTGGAGGATCTCACCTTATATTTGGATTCATCTGAGGAGGATATTATACCTCCTACCCCCCAGAGGGGTGATCCTCTATGCCAGTCCAGGATCTCAGTCAGGTCATTGGGGGATTCAGTTGGGAGGGGGAAGGGAGCGGAGTAGTGGGAATGTTGCAGTTGGGGACCCTGTTATTGTGTCTAATGTTTATATTTCAGAAGGGAGTGTGGTTGGGCCATGGCCAGAGGTTTCTTCTGGTTTGCTTGTGGTGGGAGAGGACGGCCTGAGTGGGAATGCTTATGGCCTGCAAGAATCATGGACTGACAACATCATGCTGAACTTGGACGACGGCGTTCCTCTGTCAGGGCGTGCTGAGTTATTGGAAGAGAGGGCAGCGGTGAGTACGGCCAGGGGCTTTGGCACTGGCCAAGGGGGGAGGTGGGAAAGGGTCACTGTACTGTATTTAAAAGGTCTGATGGGTCTGTGCAACGGCCGAATAGGCCGGGGGGTGGGGGAGTGCCCAGTAGGGGTAGGCAGCGCAGGAGGTATGGGGATGCAGGTTTAGTAGGGGCTGGGGCTACAGCTCCTAAGAGGGGGAGAGGGGGAGTTGCTGATAGTGTTTTGGGCCTTTCTACGGTGCAGAGGGGTGTGGGGTTGTGGGCGCCGTTGGGGGGTTTGTCACATGTCTCTGTTTTGCAGGCTGCTGGAGTACAACAGGAGATGGCTGCTACGGAACCTAGAGATATCGGGTTCCAGAGTCAGAAGACTGTCACGAGTGCGTCTCACAAGGATCAGTCCCAGGCATCAGAGGAACCTAGAGCAGATATGAGGGGGACTGGCACAGTGGGTCTGAGTGTTGGGGTGGAGAAAGTTGGGGTTGTGGGTGCGGATTCTATGGCAGTTACAGTGGTAGCGGGTTTAAGGGTTTTGTTGGCTAGGCTAGAGGGGTCCAGTTTACAGGGAGCAGGGGGGGTCGCCAGTTCTTGAGTCCCTCCTGGGTCCTCGGTATTAAGCACGGCCGCTTTAATCTGTTTTGTGTGCGGGCAGCTAACAGTGTCTCTAATTGCATCAGGCTGTCTTTTTTACTTTTTGCAACAATAAAGGTTACACTTTAAGATTATTCTCTTACTATTTCTAGCATTCTTACGGCTTGATTACGAGTTGTGCATTAGGGTTAAAAAGCAGCGTTGAGAGGTCCCAACGCTGCTTTTTAACGCCCGCTGGTATTACGAGTCTTGAAATGACAGGCTCACCGCTCACTTTTTTGGCCAGACTCAGAAATACCGCAAATCCACTTACGTAAATTGCGTATCCTATATTTTCAATGGGACTTGCATAACGCCGGTATTACGAGACTAACCAAAAGTGAGCGCTACACCCTCTCCTGTCAAGACTGATACCACATTTAAAAGTCAGTAGTTAAGAGTTTTACACTACAATGCCATAGCATAAAACTCTTAACTAAAGTGCTAAAAAGTACACTAACACCCATAAACTACCCATTAACCCCTAACCGAGGCCCCCCCCCACATTGCAAACACTAAAATAAATATTTTAACCCCTAATCTGCTGAACCGGACATCGTCGCCACTATAATAAATATATTAACCCCTAAACCACTGCACTCCCGCATCGCAAACACCCATAACCCATAATCTGCCTGCCCTTACATCGCTGACACCTACCAACGTTTATTAACCCCTAATCTGCCGCCCCCAACATCGCCGCCACTATATTAAATGTATTAACCCCCAAACCTAAGTCTAACCCTAAACCTACCCCCCCCCCCTAACTGAAATATAATTTTAATAAATCTAAATAAAATTACTATCATTATGTGAGGTTATCTCAAACTTAATTGACTTTAGATTCTGGAACTCAATTGCAGAGTAAAAATGTTTAAATGTAACACTGTTCCAAATATGAGTTCACTATTGAGGAGTGAAATCCCAGCAAGAATAGTGCAAATCAATATGATGGACAAATATCCTTATGTGGATTGATTCAAATGTTCCTTAATTAAGAACACTGAACACACATATGGTATGTGTAAAATAATAGCATAAACAGTTTATCGAATACTTCAATCAATATGTTGCACACTGAAAACAGATACAAAGATACAGGGTGCTGAGAATGTCAATTCAGGATATTGGTAATCCTTATAACTCCAATAGGATTTTATAACACAAAGTCTTAACAGCACCTCTTAGTATGGTAACATTTAGCTGAGGAGTATCACTTTAAGAGGATTATACTTGCTTGCAGTTATTCAACTAAATATGGAAATGATACTTTGTAAGAAAAGCAACAAAAGATACTTGCGGTACAGTTTGGTTAATCCGCCCTCCGGTCAGCTGACAATGATAGCCGTTACTCCTGAACGGTACTTGCAAACAAAGCAGGGGGTGAGTATTGAGAAGTGAGCTGATCTGTGCAGCAATCTCCGGTCTGATGCTTTGAGGCTCTGTAAGCTGAATTAGCTGCAGCAGAGGGAGAAGTGGCGGATTGCAGCTGCGGCTGCAGATTCAGTGTTGATTCAGCACAAGTAATAGTGCAGGTGAGAAAGGTTTAGTGGAGATTAGGAAACTGTAGCAAAAAATTCACACTGACTTCCTTTTCTGAAAACTGGCAAATAAATTCAGTAGTAGGAGAAAAAAGGTAAAGTCCACTTCCACTGAGAATAGATAAAAACTTTAAATTGTAATCCAAATAGAGGCTTGCAATAGGAACACAAGCTGGGCTCAGGTAAAGGTAGATTACACTACAAAATACTAAGCAAGGAGCCACAGGAGATGGTGGAACTTATAACCTAGGCAACCAATGAGAAAGTTCCTATGCAAATCCCTGCTTAAAGGCACAGTAACCCTGACACATTAACTAAATTATTACTATTTAAAACTAAATACTTACCTGTAAAATAAACCCTAAGATAGCTAAGATACATTGTATCTATCTTAGGGTTTATTTTTATTTTACAGGCAACTTTGTATTTATTTTAACTAGGTACAATAGTTATTAAATAGTTATTAACTATTTAATAACTACCTAGTTAAAATAAAGACACATTTACCTGTAAAATAAAACCTTTGTTACAATTACACCTAACACTACACTATAATTAAATTAATTACCTAAACTAAATACAATTAATTACAATTTAAATAAATTATCTAAAGTATGAAAAAAACAAACACTAAATTACAGAAAATAATAATTACAATAATTTTAAACTAATTACACCTACTCTAATCCCCCTAACAAAATAAAAAAGCCCCCCAAAATAAAAAAGCCCTACCCTACACTAAATTACAAATAGCCCTTAAAAGGGCCTTTTGCGGGGCATTGCCCCAAAGTAATCAACTCTTTTACCTGTAAAAAAAAGTACAAATACCCCCCCAACATTAAAACCCATCACCCACACAACCAACCCTATTCTAAAACTCACCCAATCCCCCCTTAAAAAATCTAACACTAGGGGCCTACGGCCGGGGCTCACAGTGGAGGGAGCATATTATATGTCAATGCCAGGTTAATTTCCCGTTGACTCCCTGAGAACAATGGAGCACATTAACACCTTCTTTAAGGCTAAAAATACCTTGAGTTTCCATGTCGCCACTCTATCAATCCCTAAATGTAATCATTACCCCCTTCTGTTTCCAGATCTAAACTGGCATTTTTAACAGCCAATCAGTCGATCGGGTATACAAATGTGGCAGTGGTGCCGGAGTCACGGTTTACAATGTAACTCCCCTAAAAGTACTTATATAACACGGCAGTCTTATAGTTTTAAATTTAATGTCATGCTCATACACGTTTTAACTGTTTTGCTTCTATCCCATTTTATTAACATTAATTCAAAAGCGCAAGGTGTCATCTGTATATTGGATTAAATCTCAATTATAGCTCTAAACTCTATCAGATTCCCAATTGAACCTTAACCCTTTTAAATGAACATTGATAAATGCTGATATTGTACTTATATGGTTTTATGGGGTTGAATCAGCTTATTTCAAGTTATCCCTGTTTTACTGTTATGTTTATTATGCTTATCAACAATCTCTTACAATGGACTTACACAATACCACCGGTCCAAGTGTGACCTCTTTAATTAAAAGAGATGGAAAAAAGAGGACTATCACTATGTCCACTATGACTGAATATTTGATGTGTATGATCATTATGTTGTTATTACTTCATTTTTATATTGTCCTCAATAAAAAATTGATAAAAAAATAAAAATAAATAAAAGCAAATTAAAAATTACCATAGTCCCAAAAAAAAAATAAAAAAAAATAAAAAAATCTAACACTAACCCCTTGAAGATCACCCTACCTTGAGAAGTCTTCACCCAACCGGGCCAAAGTCCTCCACAAAGCCGGCAGAAGTGGTCCTCCAGATGGGCAAAAGGGGTTCTCCAGATGGGCAGAAATCTTCATCTAGGCAGCATCTTCTATCTTCATCCATCCGGCGCTGAGCGGCTCCATCTTCAAGACATCTGACGCGGAGCATCCTCTTCAAATGACGGCCGACTGAAGAATGAAGGTTCCTTTAAATGACGTCATCCAAGATGGCGTCCCTTTAATTTCCGATTGGCTGATAGAATTCTATCATTCAATCGGAATTAAGGTAGAAAAAATCCTTTTGGCTGATGCAATAGGGAGCTTAGGTTTTTTTTAGATAGTATTTTATTTCGGGGGTTGGTTGTGTGGGTGGTGGGTTTTACTGTTGGGGGGTTGTTTGTATTTTCTTTTACAGGTAAAAGAGCCGATTACTTTGGGGCAATGCCCCGCAAAAGGACCTTTTAAGGGATATTGGTAGTTTAGTTTAGGCTAGGGTTTTTTTTATGTGGGGGGGGGGGGGGGGCTTTTTATTTTGATAAGGCTATTAGATTAGGTGTAATTAGTTTAACTATCTAGTAATTTGTTTATTATTTTCTGTAATTTAGTGTTTGTTTTTTTTTACTTTAGCTAATTTAATTAATTTAATTGTTTTTAATTTAGTTAATTTATTTAATTATATTGTAGTGTTAGGTGTTATTGTAACTTAGGTTAGGTTTTTTTATACAGGTACTTTTGTATTTATTTTAGCTAGGTAGTTATTAAATAGTAAATAACTATTTAATAACTATTCTACCTAGTTAAAATAAATACAAACTTGCCTGTAGAAAACAAATAAACCCTAATATAGCTACAATGTAACTATTAGTTATATTGTATCTAGGTTAGGGTTTATTTTATAGGTAAGTATTTAGGTTTAAATAGGAATTATTTAGGTAATAATATTAATTTTTATTTAGATTTATTGTAATTATATTTAAGTTAGGGGGGTTAGGGTTAGATTTAGGTTTATGGGTTAATACATTTAGTATAGTGGCGGCGATGTTGGGGGCGGCAGAGTAGGGGTTAATAAATGTAGGTAGGTGGTGACAATGCTAGGGACGGAAGATTAGGGGTTAATAATATTTAACTAGTGTTTGCGAGGCGGGAGTGTGGCGGTTTAGGGGTTAATATGTTTATTATAGTTGCAGCGATGTCCAGAGCGGCAGATTAGGGGTTACAAATTTTATTATAGTGTTTGCGATGCGTAAGGGCCTCGGTTTAGGGGTTAATAGGTAGTTTATGGGTGTTAGTGTACTTTTTAGCACTTTAGCTATGAGTTTTATGCTACGGCGTTGTACCATAAAACTCTTAACTACTGAATTTTAAATGCGTTAGGACTCTTGACGGGGTAGGGTGTACCGCTCACTTTTTGACCTCCCAGGACAGACTTGTGATATCAGCGCTATGGAAGTCCCATAGAAAAAAGACTTTACTAAGTTTACGTAAGTCGTTTTGCGGTAAGGCCAAAGAAGTGTGCGGTGCCCCTAAACCTGCAAGACTCGTAATAGCTGTACAACTCGTAATCTAGCCGAAAGTGTATAAAGTGTTTAACTAATAAAGTGTATACAGTGTTTTACTAATAAAGCATCCGACTTCGCCGGATGGATGAAGATCGAAGAGGCCTCCTGGATGAAGACTACTTGATGATTGGATGAGGATGGATGTCCAGACTTCGATAACTGTAAGTGGATCGTCTGGGGTTAGAGTTAGGTTTTTTAGGTGGGTTTTTTTTATCTTAGGGTTTGGGCAATTCCTAAAAGAGCCGTATGCCCTTTTCAGGGCATCGCAAAAGAGCTGAATACCCTTTTCAGGGCATCGCAAAAGAGCTAAATGCCCTTTTAAGGGCAATGTCCATCCAAATGATCTTTGATGGTTAACTTAGGTTTATTTAGATAGGTTTATATTTGGGGGGTTTGGTTGGGTGGGTGGTTGATTTTTACTGTTGGGGGGTTGTCTGTATTTTTTATTGCAATGTAAAAGAGCTGTTATCTTTAGGGCAATGCCCCGCAAAAGGCCCTTTTAAGGGCCATTAGTAGTTTATTGTAGACTAGGGTTTTTTTTATTTTGGGAGGGCTTTTTTATTTTGATAGGGCTATTAGATTAGGAGTAATTCATTTTTATTTTTGATAATTTGTTTTTTTATTTTTTGTAATTTAGTGTTTTTTTTGTAATTTAGAAAATTGTATTTTATTAATTTAATTTATTTTATTTTATTGTAATGTTAGCTTTTAGTGTAGGGCAGATTAGGTTTTATTTTACAGGTAACTTTGTATTTATTTTAACTAGGTAGTTAGTAAATAGTTAATAACTATTTACTAACTAGTCTACCTAGTTAAAATAAATACAAATTTACCTGTGAAATAAAAATAAAACCTAAGATAGATACAATATAACTATTAGTAATATTGTAGCTATCTTAGGTCTTTTTTTACAGGTAAGTATGTATTTATTTTTAAATAGGAATTATTTAGGTAATGTTTATGGTTTAGGGTTAGATTTAGGCTTAGGGTTACGTTAGGGTTAGGTTTAGGGGTTAATATATTTTTTTAGTGTTAGTGATGTTGGAGGCCAGAGGTTAAGGGGTTAATAACTTTAGTATAGTGGCGGCGACATTGGGGGCGGCAGATTAGGGGTTAATAAGTGTAGGTAAGTGGTGGCGATGTTAGGGGCAGCAGATTAGGGGTTAATAACTGTATGTAGGTGGCGGCGATGTTAGGGGCAGCAGATTAGGGGTTAATAACTGTATGTAGGTGGCGGCGATGTTAAGGATGGCAGATTAGGGGTTAATAACTGTATGTAGGTGGTGGCGATGTTAAGGATGGCAGATTAGGGGTTAATAACTGTTATGTAGGTGGTGACTATGTTAAGGGCAGCAGATTAGTGGTTAATAAGTGTATTTAGGTGGCGGCGATGTTAGGGGCAACAGATTAGGGGTTAATAACTGTATGTAGGTTGCGGCGATGTTAGGGGCGGCAGATTAGGGGTTAATAACTGTATGTAGGTGGCGGCGATGTTAAGGATGGCAGATTAGGGGTGTTTAGAATCTGGGTTTATGTTAGGGTGTTAGGTTTAAACATAACTTTTTATTTCCCCATAGACATCAATGGAGCTGTGTTACAAAGCTTTTCTTTCCGCGATCTCAGTTGTTAGGCTTAGTAAAGTATATACAGTGTCTGACTAATAAAGTATATACAGTGTCTGACTAATAAAGTATATACAGTGTCTGACTAATAAAGTATATACAGTGTTTTACTAATAAAGTATATACAGTGTTTCACTAATAAAGTGTATCCAGTGTCTGACTAATAAAGTATATACAGTGTTTTACTAATAAAGTATATACAGTGTCTGACTAATAAAGTATATACAGTGTCTGACTAATAAAGTATATACAGTGTCTGACTAATAAAGTATATACAGGGTTTTACTAATAAAGTATATACAGTATTTTACTAATAAAGTATATACAGTGTCTGACTAATAAAGTATATACAGTGTCTGACTAATAAAGTATATACAGTGTTTCACTAATAAAGTATATACAGTGTCTGACTAATAAAGTATAACAGTGTTTCACTAATAAAGTATAAACAGTGTCTGACTAATAACGTATATACCGTGTTTTATTAATAAAGCATATACAGTGTTTTACCAATAAAATATATACAGTTTTTACTAATAAAGTGTATACAGTGTTTTACTAATAAAGTATATACAGTGTTTCACTAATAAAGTATATACAGTGTTTTACTAATAAAGTGTATACAGTGTTTTACTAATAAAGTATATACAATGTTTCACAAATAAAGTATATACAGTGTTTTACTAATAAAGTATATACAGTGTCTGACTGATAAAGTATATACAGTGTTTTACTAATAAAGTATATACAGTGTTTTACTAATAAAGTATATACAGTGTTTCACTAATAAAGTATAAACAGTGTCTGACTAATAAAGTATATACCGTGTTTTATTAATAAAGAATATACAGTGTTTTACTAATAAAGTATATACAGTGTTTTACCAATAAAGTATATACAGTGTTTTACTAATAAAGTATATACAGTGTCTGACTAATAAAGTATATACAATGTTTCACAAATAAAGTATATACAGTGTCTGACTAATAAAGTATATACAGTGTTTCACTAATAAAGTATATACAGTGTTTTACTAATAAAGTGTATACAGTGTTTTACTAATAAAGTATATACAATGTTTCACAAATAAAGTATATACAGTGTCTGACTGATAAAGTATATAGAGTGGTTTACTAATAAAGTATATACAGTGTTTTACTAATAAAGTATATACAGTGTCTGACTAATAAAGTATATAGAGTGGTTTACTAATAAAGTATATACAGTGTTTTACTAATTAAGTATATACAGTGTTTTACTAATAAAGTATATACAGTGTCTGACTAATAAAGTATATACAGTGTTTTACCAATAAAGTATATACAGTGTTTTACTAATAAAGTGTATACAGTGTTTTACTAATAAAGTATATACAGTGTTTTACTAATAAAGTAAATACAGTGTCTGACTAATAAAGTATATACAGTGTTTTACTAATAAAATATATACAGTGTTTTACTAATAAAGTATATACAGTGTTTTACTAATAAAGTATATACAGTGTCTGACTAATAAAGTATATACAGGGTTTTACTAATAAAGTATATACAGTGTTTTACTAATAAAGTATATACAGTGTCTGACTAATAAAGTATATACAGTGTCTGACTAATAAAGTATATACAGTGTTTTACTAATAAAGTATATACAGTGTCTGACTAATAAAGTATATACAGTGTTTTACTAATAAAGTATATACAGTGTCTGACTAATAAAGTATATACAGTGTTTTACTAATAAAGTATATACAGTGCCTGACTAATAAAGTATATACAGTGTTTTACTAATAAAGTATATACAGTGTTTTACTAATAAAATGTATTAGTGTCTGACTTATAAAGTATATACAGTGTTTTACTAATAAAGTATATACAGTGTTTTACTAATAAAGTATATACAGTGTCTGACTAATAAAGTATATACAGGGTTTTACTAATAAAGTATATACAGTGTTTTACTAATAAAGTATATACAGTGTCTGACTAATAAAGTATATACAGTGTCTGACTAATAAAGTATATACAGTGTTTTACTAATAAAGTATATACAGTGTCTGACTAATAAAGTATATACAGTGTTTTACTAATAAAGTATATACAGTGTCTGACTAATAAAGTATATACAGTGTTTTACTAATAAAGTATATACAGTGCCTGACTAATAAAGTATATACAGTGTTTTACTAATAAAGTATATACAGTGTTTTACTAATAAAATGTATTAGTGTCTGACTTATAAAGTATATACAGTGTTTTACTAATAAAGTATATACAGTGTCTGACTAATAAAGTATATACATGGCTAGATTTAGAGTTGGGCGGTAGCCGTCAAAACCAGCGTTAGAGGCTCCTAACGCTGGTTTTTACCGCCCTCTGGTATTTGGAGTCAGTCAGGAAAGGGTCTAACGCTCACTTTACAGCCGAAACTTTTCCATACCGCAGATCCCGCTACGCCATTTGCGTATCCTATCTTTTCAATGGGATCTTTCTAACGCCGGTATTTTGAGTCGTGGCTGAAGTGAGCGTTAGAAATCTAACGACAAAACTCCAGCCGCAGAAAAAAGTCAGTAGTTAAGAGCTTTCTGGGCTAACGCCGGTTTATAAAACTCTTAACTACTTTGCTCTAAAGTACACTAACACCCATAAACTACCTATGTACCCCTAAACCGAGGTCCCCCCACATCGCCGCCACTCTATTAATTTTTTTAACCCCTAATCTGCCGCTCCGTACACCGCCGCCAGCTACATTATCCCTATGTACCCCTAATCTGCTGCCCCTAATACCGCTGACCCCTATATTATATTTATTAACCCCTAATCTGCCCCCCCCAACGTCGCCGCCACCTACCTACACTTATTAACCCCTAATCTGCCGAGCGGACCGCACCGCTACTTTAATAAAGTTATTAACCCCTAATCCGCCTCACTCCCGCCTCAATAACCCTATAATAAATAGTATTAACCCCTAATCTGCCCTCCCTAACATCGCCGACACCTAACTTCAAGTATTAACCCCTATTCTGCCGACCGGAGCTCACCGCTATTCTAATAAATTGTTTAACCCCTAAAGCTAATTCTAACCCTAACCCTAACACCCCCCTAACTTAAATATAATTTAAATCTAACGAAATAAATTAACTATTATTAAATAAATTAATCCTATTTAAAGCTAAATACTTACCTGTAAAATAAACCCTAATATAGCTACAATATAAATTATAATTATATTGCTGCTATTTTAGGATTAATATTTATTTTACAGGCAACTTTGTAATTATTTTAACCAGGTACAATAGCTATTAAATAGTTAAGAACTATTTAATAGTTACCTAGTTAAAATAATTACAAAATTACCTGTAAAATAAATCCTAACCTAAGTTACAATTAAACCTAACACTACACTAGCAATACATAAATTAAATAAAATACCTACAATTACCTACAATTAAACCTAACACTACACTATCAATAAATTAATTAAATACAACACCTACAAATAAATACATTTAAATAAACTAACTAAAGTACAAAAAATAAAAAAGAACTAAGTTACAAAAAATAAAAAAATATTTACAAACATTAGAAAAATATTACAACAATTTTAAACTAATTACACCTACTCTAAGCCCCCTAATAAAATTACAAAGCCCCCCAAAATAAAAAAATGCCCTACCCTATTCTAAATTAAAAAAGTTCAAAGCTCTTTTACCTTACCAGCCCTTAAAAGGGCCCTTTGTGGGGCATGCCCCAAAGAATTCAGCTCTTTTGCCTGTAAAAGAAAAATACAACCCCCCCAACATTACAACCCACCACCCACATACCCCTAATCTAACCCAAACCCCCCTTAAATAAACCTAAAACTACCCCCTGAAGATTATCCTACCTTGTCTTCACCACACCGGGTATCACACCGATCCGTCCAGGCTCCGAAGTCTTCATCCAAGCCCAAGCAGGGGCTGGCGATCCATAATCCGGCTGAAGTCTTCTATCAAGCGCGGCTGAAGAGGTCCAGAAGAGGCTCCAAAGTCTTCATCCTATCCGGGAAGAAGAGGAGATCCAGACCCGCAACCATCTTGATCTAAGTGGCATCTTCTATCTTCATCCGATGACGAACGACTCCATCCTGGAGACCTCCAGCGCGGATCTATCCTCTTCTTCCGACGTCCAACTGAAGAGTGAAGGTTCCTTTAAGGGACGTCATCCAAGATGGCGTCCCTCGAATTCCAATTGGCTGATAGGATTCTATCAGCCAATCGGAATTAAGGTAGGAAAATTCTGATTGGCTGATGGAATCAGCCAATCAGATTCAAGTTCAATCCGATTGGCTGATTGGATCAGCCAATCAGATTGAGCTCGCATTCTATTGGCTGATCGGAACAGCCAATAGAATGCAAGCTCAATCTGATTGGCTGATTGGATCAGCCAATCGGATTGAACTTGAATCTAATTGGCTGATTCCATCAGCCAATCAGAATATTCCTACCTTAATTCCGATTGGCTGATAGAATCCTATCAGCCAATCGGAATTTGAGGGACGCCATCTTGGATGACGTCATTTAAAGGAACTGTCATTCGGCGAGTAGGCGTCGCTTGAAGAGGTTGGATCCGCGTCGGCTGGGAAGAAGATGGCTCCGCTCCGGAAGAAAGAAGATTGAAGATGCGGCTCGATAGAAGACTTCATCCCGATGATGGACTTCCGACTTCAGCCCGATGATGGAGTTCTTCAGCCGCCGCTTGGATCAAGACTTCGGACCCTCTTCTGGACCGATCGCTGAACCCGGTGAGGTGAAGACAAGGTAGGGAGATCTTCAGGGGCTTAGTGTTAGGTTTATTTAAGGGGGGTTTGGGTTAGATTAGGGGTATGTGGGTGGTGGGTTGTAATGTTGGGGGGGTTAGATTTTCTTTTACAGGCAAAAGAGCTGAATTCTTTGGGGCATGCCCCGCAAAGGGCCCTTTTAAGGGCTGGTAAGGTAAAAGAGCTTTGAACTTTTTTAATTTAGAATAGGGTAGGGCATTTTTTTATTTTGGGGGGCTTTGTTATTTGATTAGGGAGCTTAGTGTAGGTGTAATTCGTTTAAAATTGTTGTAATATTTTTCTAATGTTTGTAAATATTTTTTTATTTTTTGTTACTTAGTTCTTTTTTATTTTTTGTACTTTAGTTAGTTTATTTAAATGTATTTATTTGGAGGTATTGCTTTTAATTAATTTATTGATAGTGTAGTGTTAGGTTTAATTGTAGGTAATTGTAGGTATTGTATTTAATTAATTTATTGATAGTGTAGTGTTATGTTTAATTGTAATTTAGGTTAGGATTTATTTTACAGGTAATTTTGTAATTATTTTAACTAGGTAACTATTAAATAGTTATTAACTATTTAATAGCTATTGTACCTGGTTAAAATAATTACAAAGTTACCTGTAAAATAAATATAAATCCTAAAATAGCTACAATATAATTATAATTTAACTTAATACTTAATAAAGTATATACAGTGTCTGACTAATAAAGTATATACAGTGTTTTACTAATAAAGTATATACAGTTTTTTACTAATAAAGTATATACAGTGTCTGACTAATAAAGTATATACAGTGTTTTACTAATAAAGTATATACAGTGTCTGATTAATAAAGTATATACAGCACAGTGCTTTACTAATAAAGTATATACAGTGTCTGACTAATAAAGTATATACAGTGTTTTACTAATAAAGTATATACAGTGTCTGACTAATAAAGGATATACAGTGTCTGACTAATAAAGTATATACAGTGTTTCACTAATAAAGTATATACAGTGTTTCACTAATAAAGTATATACAGTGTTTTACTAATAAAGTATGTACAGTGTTTTACTAATAAAGTATATACAGTGTTTTACTAATAAAGTATATACATTGTTTTACTAATAAAGTATATAGAGTGTCTGACTAATAAAGTATATACAGTGTTTCACTAATAAAGTATATACAGTGTCTGACTAATAAAGTATATACAGTGTTTCACTAATAAAGTATATACAGTGTTTTACTAATAAAGTGTATACAGTGTTTTACTAATAAAGTATATAGTGTGTCTGACTAATAAAGTATATACAGTGTTTTACTAATAAAATATATACAGTGTCTGACTAATAAAGTATATACAGTGTTTTACTAATAAAGTATATACAGTGTCTGACTAATAAAGTATATACAGTGTTTTACTAATAAAGTATATACAGTGTTTTACTAATAAAATGTATACAGTGTCTGACTAATAAAGTATATACAGTGTTTTACTAATAAAGTATATACAGTGTCTGACTAATAAAGTATATACAGTGTTTTACTAATAAAGTGTATACAGTGTTTTACTAATAAAGTATATACAGTGTCTGACTAATAAAGTATATACAGTGTTTTACTAATAAAGTATATACAGTGTCTGAATAATAAAGTATATACAGTGTCTGACTAATAAAGTATATACAGTGTTTTACTAATAAAGTATATACAGTGTTTTATTAATAAAGTATATACAGTGTCTGACTAATAAAGTATATACAGTGTTTTACTAATAAAGTATATACAGTGTCTGACTTATAAAGTATATACAGTGTCTGACTAATAAAGTATATACAGTGTTTTACTAATAAAGTATATACAGTGTTTGACTAATAAAGTATATACAGTGTTTTACTAATAAAGTATATACAGTGTCTGACTAATAAAGTATATACAGTGTTTCACTAATAAAGTATATACAGTGTCTGACTAATAAAGTATATACAGTGTTTCACTAATAAAGTATATACAGTGTTTCATTAATAAAGTATATACAGTGTCTGACTAATAAAGTATATACAGTGTTTCACTAATAAAGTATATACAGTGTTTTACTAATAAAGTATATACAGTGTCTGATTAATAAAGTATATACAGTGTTTCACTAATAAAGTATATACAGTGTCTGACTAATAAAAAGTATATACAGTGTTTCACTGATAAAGTATATACAGTGTCTGACTAATAAAGTATATACAGTGTTTCACTAATAAAGTATATACAGTGTTTTACTAATAAAGTATATACAGTGTCTGACTAATAAAGTATATACAGTGTTTCACTAATAAAGTATATACAGTGTCTGACTAATAAAAAGTATATACAGTGTTTCACTAATAAAGTATATACAGTGTCTGACTAATACAGTATATACAGTGTTTCACTAATAAAGTATATACAGTGTTTTACTAATAAAGTATATACAGTGTCTGACTAATAAAGTATATACAGTGTTTTACTAATAAAGTATATACATTGTTTTACTAATAAAGTGTATACAGTGTCTGACTAATAAAGTATATACAGAGTCTGACTAATAAAGTATATACAGTGTTTTACTAATAAAATATATACAGTGTCTGACTAATAAAGTATATACAGTGTTTTTACTAATAAAGTGTATACAGTGTTTTACTAATAAAGTATATAGTGTGTCTGACTAATAAAGTATATACAGATATAGTGATATACCCCAGCGCCAACTGAAACCTTGTGAGCCTAAGGCGGTGGTACCTAGCTCCCACCTATAGAAAGAGAACTATGAGAAATATGCCCAGGCGCCAACAGTATGGAGGCTAAGGTTAGGTATAGAAATAAACTTTGTCGTGTGTTGCAAATATGTTGTAAAAATGTTAAAACAATTTATTGTGCAGAGGTAGAGATAAAACATAAAAGAGGACAGTAAAATACAATACTTCATAAAAACACAATGTTACATGTGCATGGATCCACGCTAGTACAATAAAATATAATATGAATAAAATCTTCAAAGCATAAACACATAGGAGAAGTGATCTCGCTAGAGATGAGTTAACATATAAAAGTGGAAGATATGAATACAATTCAATTGACAATGATAAAATCTAAATGACAATAAAAATATATAACCAAATGGAAAAGAATAAAAATATAAAAAATGTGACGGTGTTCCAATGTTCCAAAAAAACACAATGTGACAGTGTTCCAATATTAAATGTTCCAAAAAAATGAAGAAATCAGTGTAAATCCTGTGTTGGGAAATGCAAAAAAAGGGGAGAAAAATTGTGGAAAAAATGTGTCAATCCTTAGTTCTCTGAGGAACTAAAATAAGCAAAAAAGAGCAAAAAAGAAGTCAGAGATTGATGTAGAGTGAAATCCCTGTATTCAGTGTTGTTGTCCTTATCTCTTAGTGTGTGATATCCTTGTCCCTTGGAGTGTGAGGGCCCAGGGGAACTCTGCCCCAGTGGATAGTACCAAAAAAAGTGCTGAGTGCAAAGGTTTCAACAAAATATGTAAAAATAAAAATAAAAATGTGTAAAAATAGAAATACAAAAATAGAAACCTGTGAATAGAAATATATACACAATGTGTAAAACGATTTTAAATGAGTACTCCTATTGAAAAGATGCTTACCAGGTCTACGCGTTTCGGCCTTTCCTAGGCCTTTATCAAGACTAATGGTAAGCTTTAATTAGAGGTCTTTTATAGGGGAAGTGTACCTGTGACCGGAAATAGTAATATTTTCTGACTTCCGGTTTTTCGTAACTTATAAAGTTTTTATTTGTGAGTTATTAGTGTTGGATTTCTTTTGTTTGTTGTAGTTTTTGTGGAAGGTTTATTTAGCAGCTGTGGAAGGCTCAAATCGTATCAACCTTATACTTAATAATCCCTAACCTCCGTGATTGTGACGTCACTTCCGGTCAGATCGATACCGATTATCATGTTTGCCCTTCTTATTTGGCGATCAAATCACTAGTATAAATAGACAAATAGGGGGTTTGATAACTCATATATATTTCTTAAATTTGGGGTTTTTTTCGGTGCTAATTTGGTTCCGTTTTCCGGAGCTTTCTATTGGTCGTGACGTCACGACCTGTTGGCGCTGTTCATAGGCTCAAATTGTTGCTAGGTCTTAATGGTAAAGAACCATTGTTTATTAGTAACGGGGGGGTGTTTTCCTATAGCAATTTTGATAGGTTATACTTGCATTTAGTTTGTTGGTAGTAGAAGAACAACAAAGAGTGTGAAAAGTCATCTGTTTGTTAATAACAGAGTGTGAGAGGTCATCTGTTTGTTGGTAACAGAGGTGTGTACGGCTCTGGCGATTTAGTAGATTATATCTACGCTGAACTTAATAGTGATAAGGGGAGTCGGGATGGAGATCAGATTAAGGAATAAATGGAATTAAAAAATTAAAAAATTAAAAATTAAATAAATTAATAAAATAAATTAAAAATAAAGGTGTAGATATGAGTGAGGATACTCTTATAAACTGTCAATAATTCTGATATGAGGTGACGTATGTATAACGTAGCTCGTGTTTCAGGTTTTTTTACTTGCATAAAATTTTCATAAGTTGGTCATGTTTGCAGGTTGTTTTGACCTACTTGTTCATTATGTATAATGTGATTATGAGGGAGCTGGTGTTAGTGAATTAATAGCTGATTATAGGATTATTATAACCACGATCTTCTATCTTTTCATAAGACGTGGTACTTAGTTTTCTTTTTGAACTTTTTATAGTCAGGGAGATAAGTACTGAGGGTGGGACAGTATATACATATAGAAGAGGATGGTATGTCGTGAGGTCATGATTGTTCGTATGTAATCGTATGCTATGCTTTTGTGTGGAACCATATACTGTTTCTTGATAGGGCTATTTACACTGTGGTAAATCGAGATCTAGTCGGGGGGGGGGATTTATCCTGCCATCTGTTTAAACAGAGTTTGTGTATTGGTCACCTATTGGTTTTGAACTTGGGTTTGTTGGGATCTGATAGTCTGTATGTTGCTGGAAGCAGCCTTTAAACCACTTATATCTGGTTTAATATAGAAGGGGGGTTGACAGGTTATATATATCGACTGGTACCTAGAGGGGAAGGATCTTCAATATGAATCACCTCAATTATACTAAATTATACAGGTGGGATAAATCTTCCTTATTGTTCAATCCCTTCGGATGAAGACAGTCCAATTTAAAAATCCACTTAGATTCGGCGGTGAATAATTTCTTTGTATAGCTTCCACCTCTCCAGTCTTTTCCGATCTTCTGGATGCCCATAAAGGTCAGCTCTTTGATATTGCCCTTATGTTTGGTGGAAAAATGTCTATATAAGGCTGTGTCCATATTTAGTTTTTCAATCAGTAGTATATGTTCACGTATCCTATCTTTCAGGATACGTGACGTCTGGCCTATATATTGAAGGCCACACGAGCATTGTAGCATATATACTACTCCACTGTCATGGCATCTGATTAGCTCATTGATTTTGTATTTCTCTTTGGTATGAAAATTGCAAAATGTGGTCGATTTCATACCACATCTGCACGCTTTGCATAGCGGGCAGGGAAAGAAACCTCTTATTTCCTTTCCAAATGTATCTGTAATGCCTCGCTTCTTCTTCTTCTCGATGCTTGGGGCCAGTCTGCTCTGTAGGTTCTTGGTCTTTCGATATACAAACTTAGGCTTGGATGGTAATCGGTCCCCTATTAGGTCATCATCTTTCAGAAGTGGCCAATGTTTCTGAAATATTCTCTCGATCATGTCTTTGTTCTCACTGTATTCTGTGATCATGACCACATTGAGACAATCATCTTCCGTTGGATATGTTTTTTCTTTATATTTCAGAAGGTCCTTCCTTTCGACATTTTCGACTTCTTGAATCTTCTGATCCAATAGGTGTTCATCGTATCCCCTCTCTATGAACTTGTTTTTGATGATCTTGGCCTGTTCTTCCCATTTGTCATTTCTGGAACAGTTCTTCTTGATTCTCAATAACTGCCCTTTAGGAATGTTATTTTTCCAGTTTTTATGATGGCAACTCATACTATGTATGTAATTGTTGCTGTCAACGCTTTTAAAATGTGTGGATGTTTCAATTTTGCCATCTATAACTTCAATTTTTAGATCTAAAAAGACAAGTTCTGTTCTGCTCCACGAGTATGTAAACTTTAGGTTATTTGTGCTTCTGTTCATGACCTCAATGGTATAGTCCAGGTCCTCCTGGGTGCCTCTCCAGATGATGATTATATCATCTATATACCGGCGGTATAGGACCAGGTCCGCGCCCGCTGGGCAAGAGTCCCAGAAGATGTTCTCCCACTTGCCCATATACAGATTCGCATAACTGGGCGCGAACCTGGTCCCCATTGCTGTACCGCATATCTGCTGGTAGTAATTTCCTTCGTCGAAAAAATAATTGTGAGTTAGTATATACTTAATCCCATCCAGAATTAATTCTTTTTGGACGTCGGGTATCTCTGGATCTTTATCTAGAAAGAACCTTACAGCTTCTATTCCGTCCTCATGGGGGATGCATGTATATAGTGACGTCACATCACATGTCGCCAAGATGTAGTTTTCATCCCATGAGATCTCATCTAAGAGATTCAACACCTGGGTTGAATCTTTGAGATATGACGGTAACCGTTTTACATATCCCTGGAGATTAAGATCGATATATTCTGAGAGGTTGCTACTGAGCGAACTAATACCTGAAATAATTGGTCTTCCAGGTGGTCTCTGTAGGGATTTATGTATCTTCGGTAAATGGTATAACACCGGTGTGATAGGATGGTTTATATTGATATAATCATATTCTTTTTTGTTCAGAATACCTTGTTCCTTTGCTTGATCCAGAATCTGTAATAGTTCTTTTTTGTAGGCCCCTATCGGATTTGATGGTAGTTTTCGATAAGTTTCGGGATCGTTTAGGATTCTGGCGTTTTCCAATTTGTAGTCCATTCGGTCCATGACGACAATTCCTCCCCCCTTATCAGCTGGTTTAATAATTAAATTATGATTCTCTTCCAATGTTTTGACTGTCTTCATCTGTTGATGAGAGAGGTTTTGTGATCTTGGTTTTAGTTTTTTGGTTTGTAGTTCCTTAATCTCTTTGCAGACTATGGTCTCAAAAGCTTCTATGGAGGCTCCTTTGCTGCTTATGGGAAAGAAAGATGACTTTGGTTTCAAACTTGTATGTTTGTAACCGTCATGATGTTCTTGTGGTTTCCATAGTGTCCTCTCCAATGCTGATTTAGCAAAGAACCTCTTCAATGTTAATTTACGGATGAATTCTTTGGTGTTAATAAAAGTCTGGAACTTATCCAAACCTCTTGTGGGGGCAAATGAAAGACCATATTTAAGGACAGAGTTCTCTTCCTCAGTCAGAGTATGCGAACTTAGATTAAATATGCCTTCGGTATTACCTGTAGTGGTTATTTCAATCTTGTCGTCAGTCTTTTTGTTTATTTTGGCACCTCCTCGTCTTCCTCGGTGTGTCTTCTTCTTAGTGATGTTGTTGGTCTGTCTGCATCCCTTTCTCTCTGGGACTTAAGGGGCCTGTTCCGTTCCCTGTTGTGTACTTGATCTGATCCTAAATAAGATGAAGATGAAGTTTCTGTTGTGGTGATGGGTGTGGATTTCTGAGGCTCTTTATATTGATCCATCCTTCTAGTACGCTGTTGGATTTTCCATTCTTCCCTTGTGTTCCCCTCATCTTTTCTATGAGTGATCGGTCCTTCCTTCCTCTTTGGAGTTCTGTATATGTTGTTATTAGTATGATATGTATCATCTCTTCTGTCATTTGTCTCATAATGGTGGTAGTCCCTTTGGTCTCTGTAAGTGGACTCTATGTCATTTTGTCTATAGTGATTCGATCTCCCCTCATGGTATTGTCGTTTTGGTGAGTATTGGTGTTGAAACTCTCCCCTGTTATATGTTCTATCTTCAGTGTGATCCCAATTATTGTACCAGGGATCCCTCCTTCTTGTGGGTGTGTACTCCTCCCTCCTTGTATACTGTCTGTCACTCCCAAAACCCCATTGTTGATTATTGTTTTGCCATCTATTATCATAATGGGGTATTGGCCTATTGTTGTCGTAAAATGTTGGAGCAGAGTAATTTGGTCGTGTATAATGTCTTCTATATGGTCTATTATAGTAGAAGTTTCTGGGTTTGTAGTATCTGTTTGTTTCTCTTCTAGGTTCTCGCCCAAATCTTGTGTCCTGTTGTTGGTTACTGACATTTTTAATGTGAGTGACTGTATCTGCTGTCTCCTTCCCTGTCTTTGTATTTATCATCTCTTCTGTCATGGTGTCTATGTGTTCCTCTTTTGTCGTCTCTTTATTTTCTAATTCTCTTAGGAGTTTTTTTGTTTTTTTCTGTATGACATCATCTCTGGTCTTTTTTTACCTTTTTAAAAAGATTATCTTTCTTTTCTGTTATATCTATGGACCCTTGTCCAGAATGTTCTAAATTGATTAGGATTTCCTCATTCTCTTTAATCTTTGAGTCCATATCTATTATAGAAGTTTCTCTATATTCAATAATGAGTTTTATTAGTTGTCTGGAGGTGTTTATTAGAACAGACCTCCATTTCTCGGAGATGGAGTCAGATAGGGGGAAGGCGCATTCTTTGTGTGTTAAAAGCCCTTTTGGGATAATATCCAATTCCAGGCATTTTTTCATCCGTAAATTAACATTGAAGAGGTTCTTTGCTAAATCAGCATTGGAGAGGACACTATGGAAACCACAAGAACATCATGACGGTTACAAACATACAAGTTTGAAACCAAAGTCATCTTTCTTTCCCATAAGCAGCAAAGGAGCCTCCATAGAAGCTTTTGAGACCATAGTCTGCAAAGAAATTAAGGAACTACAAACCAAAAAACTAAAACCAAGATCACAAAACCTCTCTCATCAACAGATGAAGACAGTCAAAACATTGGAAGAGAATCATAATTTAATTATTAAACCAGCTGATAAGGGGGGAGGAATTGTCGTCATGGACCGAATGGACTACAAATTGGAAAACGCCAGAATCCTAAACGATCCCGAAACTTATCGAAAACTACCATCAAATCTGATAGGGGCCTACAAAAAAGAACTATTACAGATTCTGGATCAAGCAAAGGAACAAGGTATTCTGAACAAAAAAGAATATGATTATATCAATATAAACCATCCTATCACACCGGTGTTATACCATTTACCGAAGATACATAAATCCCTACAGAGACCACCTGGAAGACCAATTATTTCAGGTATTAGTTCGCTCAGTAGCAACCTCTCAGAATATATCGATCTTAATCTCCAGGGATATGTAAAACGGTTACCGTCATATCTCAAAGATTCAACCCAGGTGTTGAATCTCTTAGATGAGATCTCATGGGATGAAAACTACATCTTGGCGACATGTGATGTGACGTCACTATATACATGCATCCCCCATGAGGACGGAATAGAAGCTGTAAGGTTCTTTCTAGATAAAGATCCAGAGATACCCGACGTCCAAAAAGAATTCATTCTGGATGGGATTAAGTATATACTAACTCACAATTATTTTTTCGACGAAGGAAATTACTACCAGCAGATATGCGGTACAGCAATGGGGACCAGGTTCACGCCCAGTTATGCGAATCTGTATATGGGCAAGTGGGAGAACATCTTCTGGGACTCTTGCCCAGCGGGCGCGGACCTGGTCCTATACCGCCGATATATAGATGATATAATCATCATCTGGAGAGGCACCCAGGAGGACCTGGATTATACCATTGAGGTCATGAACAGAAGCACAAATAACCTAAAGTTTACATACTCGTGGAGCAGAACAGAACTTGTCTTTTTAGATCTAAAAATTGAAGTTATAGATGGCAAAATTGAAACATCCACACATTTTAAAAGAGTTGACAGCAACAATTACCGTATTTTTCGCTCCATAAGACGCACTTTTTTCCCCCTCAAAAGTAAGGGGAAATGTCTGTGCGTCTTATGGAGCGAATTCAGACCTTGGTCTTGCATGTTTAGGCTATTTACCAATTTAACAGGCCCTTAACAGTGGCGATGGTGTCACATTGGAAAAAGAAAAATGTCCAAGTACAGCACTAAAGTACCGGTAACTGCTTTAATAATTTGTCCGGATCGGTACAGATGGTGTCACATCCCCTAAATGAGTTTCACTTCCTGTGCGCGGGGCGCAGGTTACCGGTATCTGTCACTGTCTGAGTGAATGAGGAAGCGCTGTACAACAAACACAGTGTCTGCAGGAGCAGGGCAGAGCTTTTCAGCCGAGACTGGGGGCTGATCTGAGTGAAGCTGCTGTGTGAAGGCCTGCTGCAGCTAGTGCTACTGAACTTATCCCGGTTGAAGAACACTGTTAACAGGTGAGCCTTATGCTGCACTAGTTTTACAGTTTGAGGAGCAGGTTATTTTTTTTTTACGGTACGGTGGAAGAATTTAAAAGTGGCACTTAAAGTTTTAAAAATTGGCACTGCGGCTTGCTTGTCAGTGAGTGCAGGAAGTGACCTTGTTGGTAACACGTTTGTTTCTATCAGGCTCATGCCTGGGGTCTCATTGTTCTGTGTTTCCCTGCTATGCTGCTTATCACTTAAACGGTGAAAACTAATACGGTATATACCGGTATTTATAAGACATGGCTAGTACTATGATAGCTGCTGGGCTGACCATAGCTGTTGTAGGATTTGCTGGTCGTTATGTGTTGCAAGCTATAAAATACATGGAACCTCAGTTGAAGCAAGCTCTTCAGTCTCTGCCAAAATCCGCCTTCAGTGGTTATTATACAGTGTATATTTTAAAGGTTTTTTTCTTTTTTTTTTTTAATAAGGGGAATTATTGAATTGTTACATAAATAAACTGCTCTACTAATCACAACCACAGAAATTGATAAATAAAGTGGGTAATATGCACTAACAATTTATTTCCTCTTCTGAAACACCTGGAAGTACTGTCCAATCTGTGTTGCTGGTGAAAAAAAAGCTGCATAAACTCCAGGGAACGTCTCCTAAACTGACCAGGGTCCTGTTAGTAACAAATTAAGTTTGTATAACACGTCACTTCCTGATTGTAAAGAGAAGCCATCAAATAAAACTTGTTTTCTACAAAAATTGGCACTGCGGGTTATGGTTTAGGGTTCAGGGTTAGGGGTTTAGGTTAGGGTTATTAGGGTTTGGGGTTAGGGTTGTTAGGGGTTTAGGTTTATTTTTTTTTTCTTGTTTTCCTCCTCTAAATATTAGGTGCGTCTTATGGTCAGGTGCGTCTTATGGAGCGAAAAATACGGTACATACATAGTATGAGTTGCCATCATAAAAACTGGAAAAATAACATTCCTAAAGGGCAGTTATTGAGAATCAAGAAGAACTGTTCTAGAAATGACAAATGGGAAGAACAGGCCAAGATCATCAAAAACAAGTTCATAGAGAGGGGATACGATGAACACCTATTGGATCAGAAGATTCAAGAAGTCGAAAATGTCGAAAGGAAGGACCTTCTGAAATATAAAGAAAAAACATATCCAACGGAAGATGATTGTCTCAATGTGGTCATGATCACAGAATACAGTGAGAACAAAGACATGATCGAGAGAATATTTCAGAAACATTGGCCACTTCTGAAAGATGATGACCTAATAGGGGACCGATTACCATCCAAGCCTAAGTTTGTATATCGAAAGACCAAGAACCTACAGAGCAGACTGGCCCCAAGCATCGAGAAGAAGAAGAAGCGAGGCATTACAGATACATTTGGAAAGGAAATAAGAGGTTTCTTTCCCTGCCCGCTATGCAAAGCGGGCAGGGAAAGAAATACATAATGAACAAGTAGGTCAAAACAACCTGCAAACATGACCAACTTATGAAAATTTTATGCAAGTAAAAAAACCTGAAACACGAGCTACGTTATACATACGTCACCTCATATCAGAATTATTGACAGTTTATAAGAGTATCCTCACTCTTATATACACCTTTATTTTTAATTTATTTTATTAATTTATTTAATTTTTAATTTTTTAATTTTTTAATTCCATTTATTCCTTAATCTGATCTCCATCCCGACTCCCCTTATCACTATTAAGTTCAGCGTAGATATAATCTACTAAATCGCCAGAGCCGTACACACCTCTGTTACCAACAAACAGATGACCTCTCACACTCTGTTATTAACAAACAGATGACTTTTCACACTCTTTGTTGTTCTTCTACTACCAACAAACTAAATGCAAGTATAACCTATCAAAATTGCTATAGGAAAACACCCCCCCGTTACTAATAAACAATGGTTCTTTACCATTAAGACCTAGCAACAATTTGAGCCTATGAACAGCGCCAACAGGTCGTGACGTCACGACCAATAGAAAGCTCCGGAAAACGGAACCAAATTAGCACCGAAAAAAACCCCAAATTTAAGAAATATATATGAGTTATCAAACCCCCTATTTATCTATTTATACTAGTGATTTGATCACCAAATAAGAAGGGCAAACATGATAATCGGTATCGATCTGACCGGAAGTGACGTCACAATCACGGAGGTTAGGGATCATTAAGTATAAGGTTGATACGATTTGAGCCTTCCACAGCTGCTAAATAAACCTTCCACAAAAACTACAACAAACAAAAGAAATCCAACACTAATAACTCACAAATAAAAACTTTATAAGTTACGAAAAACCGGAAGTCAGAAAATATTACTATTTCCGGTCACAGGTACACTTCCCCTATAAAAGACCTCTAATTAAAGCTTACCATTAGTCTTGATAAAGGCCTAGGAAAGGCCGAAACGCGTAGACCTGGTAAGCATCTTTTCAATAGGAGTACTCATTTAAAATCGTTTTACACATTGTGTATATATTTCTATTCACAGGTTTCTATTTTTGTATTTCTATTTTTACACATTTTTATTTTTATTTTTACATATTTTGTTGAAACCTTTGCACTCAGCACTTTTTTGGGTACTATCCACTGGGGCAGAGTTCCCCTGGGCCCTCACACTCCAAGGGACAAGGATATCACACACTAAGAGATAAGGACAACAACACTGAATACAGGGATTTCACTCTACATCAATCTCTGACTTCTTTTTTGCTTATTTTAGTTCCTCAGAGAACTAAGGATTGACACATTTTTCCCGCAATTTTTCTCCCCTTTTTTTGCATTTCCCAACACAGGAACATTGGAACACCGTCACATTTTTTATATTTTTATTCTTTTCCATTTGGTTATATATTTTTATTGTCAATTGAATTGTATTCATATCTTCCACTTTTATATGTTAACTCATCTCTAGCGAGATCACTTCTCCTATGTGTTTATGCTTTGAAGATTTTATTCATATTATATTTTATTGTACTAGCGTGGATCCATGCACATGTAACATTGTGTTTTTATGAAGTATTGTATTTTACCGTCCTCTTTTATGTTTTATCTCTACCTCTGCACAATAAATTGTTTTAACATTTTTACAACATATTTGCAACACACGACAAAGTTTATTTCTATACCTAACCTTAGCCTCCATACTGTTGGCGCCTGGGCATATTTCTCATAATAAAGTATATACAGTGTTTTACTAATAAAGTATATACAGTGTCTGACTAATAAAGTATATACAGAGTCTGACTAATAAAGTATATACAGTGCTTCACTAATAAAGTATATACAGTGTTTTACTAATAAAGTATATACAGTGTTTTACTAAAAAAGTATATACAGTGTCTGACTAATAAAGTATATACAGTCTTTTACTAATAAAGTATATACATTGTTTTACTAATAAAGTGTATACAGTGTCTGACTAATAAAGTATATACAGAGTCTGACTAATAAAGTATATACAGTGTTTTACTAATAAAATATATACAGTGTCTGACTAATAAAGTATATACAGTGTTTTACTAATAATGTATATACAGTGTTTTACTAATAAAGTATATACAGTGTCTGACTAATAAAGTATATACAGTGTTTTACTAATAAAATATATACAGTGTCTGACTAATAAAGTATATACAGTGTCTGACTAATAAAGTATATACAGTGTTTTACTAATAAAGTGTATACAGTGTTTTACTAATAAAGTATATAGTGTGTCTGACTAATAAAGTATATACAGTGTTTTACTAATAAAGTATATACAGTGTTTTACTAATAAAATATATACAGTGTCTGACTAATAAAGTATATACAGTGTTTTACTAATAAAGTATATACAGTGTTTTACTAATAAAGTATATACAGTGTTTTACTAATAAAATGTATACAGTGTCTGACTAATAAAGTATATACAGTGTTTTACTAATAAAGTATATGCAGTGTCTGACTAATAAAGTATATACAGTGTTTTACTAATAAAGTATATACAGTGTCTGACTAATAAAGTATATACAGTGTTTTACTAATAAAGTATATACAGTGTCTGACTAATAAAGTATATACAGTGTTTTACTAATAAAGTATATACATTGTCTGACTAATAAAGTATATACAGTGTTTTACTAATAAAGTATATACAGTGTCTGACTAATAAAGTATATACATTGTCTGACTAATAAAGTATATACAGTGTTTTACTAATAAAGTATATACAGTGTTTTACTAATAAAGTATATACAGTGTCTGACTAATAAAGTATATACAGTGTTTTTCTAATAAAGTATATACAGTGTCTGACTAATAAAGTATATACAGTGTTTTACTAATAAAGTATAAACATTGTCTGACTAATAAAGTATATACAGTGTTTTACTAATAAAGTATATACAGTGTCTGACTAATAAAGTATATACAGTGTTTTACTAATAAAGTATATACAGTGTCTGACTTATAAAGTATATACAGTGTCTGACTAATAAAGTATATACAGCATACTAATAAAGTATATACAGTGGGGCCTAGTTATCAAGCCGTCAACCTCAAATACGTTGGAATTCCGCAGCGTATTTGTGGCGAGGCTGATACGCCTTAGTTATCAAAGGCTCGAGACCGGCAAAAGTAGAATTTTGTGACGTAAGCTTCGATCCGCTGGACTCAGTCCGACACAGATCGATTCTTACGTCACTCCAGATGTTCCGCACACAAGTGCGGCACATTCTCACTACTTTTGCTAGTTATCAAAAAACTAGCAGGTACGCTCGGCACTTTTACGGCCCAGCGTACCTGGTTTTCAATCCGCCACCCCTGGAGGCGGCGGATCCCATAGGAATCAATGGGAGTCTGACCATAGCGAAAGTACAAGTTCGCTGCTGACAGACATCCCATTGATTCCTATGGGAGATGTCTGCACCTAACACCCTAACATGTACCCCGAGTCTAAACACCACTAATCTGTCCCCCCTACACCGCCGCAACTAAATAAAGTTATTACCCCCTAAACCGCCGCTCCCGGAGCCCACCGCAAGCTACTCTATACATATTAACCCCTAAACCGCCGCTCCCGGAGCCCACCGCAACTATAATAAATGTATTAACCCCTAAACCGCCGCTCCCTGAACCCGCCGCAACCTATATTAAATGTATTAACCCCTATCCTGCCCCCCCTACACCGTCGCCACCTATAATAAATTTAATAACCCCTAATCTGTCCCCCTACACCGTCGCCACCTATAATAAATTTAATAACCCTTAATCTGCCTCCCCTACACCGTCGCCCCCTATAATAAATTTATTAACCCCTATCTTGCCCCCCACTACACCGCCGCCACTGTAATAAAATTATTAACCCCTAAACCTAAGTCTAACCCTAACCCTAACGCCCCCCTAACTTAAATATTAATTAAATAAATCTAAATAAATTAACTCTTATTAACTAAATGAATCCTATTTAAAACTAAATACTTACCTTTAAAATAAACCCTAATATAGCTACAATATAAATAATAATTATATTCTAGCTATCTTAGGATTTATTTTTATTTTACTGGTACCTTTCAATTTATTTTAACTAGGTACAATAGGTATTAAATAGTTATTAACTATTTAATAGCTTACCTAGCTAAAATAAAGAGAAATGTACCTGTAAAATAAATCCTAACCTAAGTTACAATTACACCTAACACTACACTATACTTTAATAAATTATTCCTATTTAAAAATAAATATTTACCTGTAAAATAAACCCTAAGATAGCTACAATATAATTAATAATTATATTATAGCTATCTTAGGATTTATATTTATTTTACAGGTAACTTTGTATTTATTTTAGCTAGTTAGAATAGTTATTAAATAGTTATTAACTATTTAATAACTACCTAGCTAAAAGAAATACAAAATTACCTGTAAAATAAATCCTAACCTAAGTTACAATTAAACCTAACACTACACTATCATTAAATTAATTAAACTACCTACAAATAACTACAATTAAATACAATTACATAAACTAACTAAAGTACAAAAAATAAAAAAGCTAAGTTACAAAAAATAAAAAAATAAGTTACAAACATGTTAAAAATATTACAACAATTTTAAGCTACTTACACATAATCTAAGCCCCCTAATAAAATAACAAACCCCCCCAAAATAAAAAAATGCCCTACCGTATTCTAAATTAAATAAAGTTCAAAGCTCTTTTACCTTACCAGCCCTTAAAAGGGCCATTTGTGGGGGCATGCCCCAAAGAAAACAGCTCTTTTGCCTGTAAAAGAAAAATACAACCCCCCCCAACATTAAAACCCACCACCCACATACCCCTAATCTAACCCAAACCCCCCTTACAAAAACCTAACACTAATCCCCTGAAGATCATCCTACCTTGTCTTCACTCAGCCGAGCAGCGATGGAACCGAAGTGGACATCCGGAGCGGAAGAAGTTAATCCTCCAAGCGGCGCTGAAGAAATCTTCCATACGATGAAGTCATCATCCAGGCGGCGCTGAAGAAAAGTCTTCGATCCGGCCGATGTCATCTTCAAAGAGGCGCTGAAGAGGTCTTCTATCCGGGCGAAGTCATCTTCCAAGCCGGGTCTTGAATCTTCCTTCCGCCGACGCGGAACCTCCTTCTTCACCGACGGACTACGACAAATGACGGCTCCTTTAAGGGACGTCATCCAAGATGGCGTCCCCTCAATTCCGATTGGCTGATAGGATTCTATCAGCCAATCGGAATTAAGGTAGGAAAATTCTGATTGGCTGATGGAATCAGCCAATCAGATTCAAGTTCAATCCGATTGGCTGATCCAATCAGCCAATCAGATTGAGCTCGCATTCTATTGGCTGATCGGAACAGCCAATAGAATGCGAGTTCAATCTGATTGGCTGATTCCATCAGCCAATCAGATTTTTCCTACCTTAATTCCGATTGGCTGATAGAATCCTATCAGCCAATCGGAATTGAGGGGACGCCATCTTGGATGACGTCCCTTAAAGGAGCCTTCATTCGTCGTAGTCCGTCGGTGAAGAAGGAGGTTCCGCGTCGGCGGAAGGAAGATTCAAGACCCGGCTTGGAAGATGACATCGCCCGGATAGAAGACCTCTTCAGCGCCTCTTTTAAGATGACATCGGCCGGATCGAAGACTTTTCTTCAGCGCCGCCTGGATGATGACTTCATCGGATGGAAGATTTCTTCAGCGCAGCTTGGAGGATTAACTTCTTCCGCTCCGGATGTCCACTTCGGTTCCATCGCTGCTCAGCTGAGTGAAGACAAGGTAGGATGATCTTCAGGGGATTAGTGTTAGGTTTTTGTAAGGGGGGTTTGGGTTAGATTAGGGGTATGTGGGTGGTGGGTTTTAATGTTGGGGGGGGTTGTATTTTTCTTTTACAGGCAAAAGAGCTGTTTTCTTTGGGGCATGCCCCCACAAATGGCCCTTTTAAGGGCTGGTAAGGTAAAAGAGCTTTGAACTTTATTTAATTTAGAATAGGGTAGGGCATTTTTTTATTTTGGGGGGGGGGGGTTGTTATTTTATTAGGGGGCTTAGATTAGGTGTAAGTAGCTTAAAATTGTTGTAATATTTTTAACATGTTTGTAACTTATTTTTTTATTTTTTGTAACTTAGCTTTTTTTATTTTTTGTACTTTAGTTAGTTTATGTAATTGTATTTAATTGTAGTTATTTGTAGGTAGTTTATTTAATTAATTTAATGATAGTGTAGTGTTAGGTTTAATTGTAACTTAGGTTAGGATTTATTTTACAGGTAAATTTCAGTTTATTTTAGCTAGGTAAGCTATTAAATAGTTAATAACTATTTAATAGCTATTGTACCTATTTAAAATAAATTGAAAGGTACCTGTAAAATAAAAATAAATCCTAAGATAGCTACAATATAATTATTATTTATATTGTAGCTATATTAGGGTTTATTTTATAGGTAAGTATTTAGTTTTAAATAGGATTCATTTAGTTAATAATAAAAATATGATTTAGATTTATTTAATTAATATTTAAGTAAGGGGGGTGTTAGGGTTAGTGTTAGACTTAGGTTTAGGGGTTAATAATTTTATTACAGTGGCGGCGGCGTAGTGGGGGGCAGGATAGGGGTTAATAAATTTATTATAGGGGGCGACGGTGTAGGGGAGGCAGATTAGGGGTTAATAAATTTATTATAGGTGACGACGGTGTAGGGGGGGCTGGATAGGGGTTAATAGGTTTAATATAGGTTGCGGCGGGTTCAGGGAGCGGCGGTTTAGGGGTTAACCTATTTATTTAGTTGCGGAGTGGTGCGGGATCAGCAGGATAGGAGTTAATAACTTTATTATAGAGGGCGACGGTGTAGGGGGGGCAGGATAGGGGTTACTAGGTATACTGTAGGTGGCAGCGGTGTCCGGGAGCGGCGGTTTAGGGGTTAATACATTTATAAGAGTTGCGGCGGGGTCTAGGAGCGGCGGTTTAGGGGTTAATACATTTATCAGAGTTGTGGCGGGGTCTAGGAGCGGCGGTTTAGGGGTTAATACATTTATCAGAGTTGCGGCGGGGTCTAGGAGCGGCGGTTTAGGGGTTAGTAACTTTATTGAGTTGCGGGGGGCTCCGGGGGCGTCGGTATAGGGATAGAACAGTGTAGTTTAGTGTGAGTGCTTAGTGACAGGCTAGCAATAAAGCTGGGAAAAAGCCGAAGGGCAGCGAGATCGGATGAGTGATAACTGTCACAGTCCGCTGCTCATCGCCCCGCGGCTTTTTGACAGCTTTTTTTGATAACTTAGGCGTATTTTTTCAGGTCCGCGGCGGCGATGTGAGGCAAGCTTAGGCGGGCGTATTGGGCCGGCGAAGTCAGAAAAGTAGACGGCTTGATAACTACCCCCCAGTGTCTGACTAATAAAGTATATACAGTGTTTCACTAATAAAGTATATACAGTGTCTGACTAATAAAGTATATACAGTGTTTCACTAATAAAGTATATACAGTGTTTTACTAATAAAGTATATACAGTATTTTACTGATAAAGTATATACAGTGTCTGACTAATAAAGTATATACAGTGTTTTACTAATAAAGTATATACATTGTTTTACTAATAAAGTGTATACAGTGTCTGACTAATAAAGTATATACAGTGTCTGACTAATAAAGTATATACAGAGTCTGACTAATAAAGTATATACAGTGTCTGACTAATAAAGTATATACAGTGTTTTACTAATAAAGTATATACAGTGTTTTACTAATAAAGTATATACAGTGTTTTACTACTAAAGTATATACAGTGTCTGACTAATAAAGTATATACAGTGTTTTACTAATAAAATATATACAGTGTCTGACTAATAAAGTATATACAGTGTCTGACTAATAAAGTATATACAGTGTATTACTAATAAAGTATATACAGTGTTTTACTAATAAAGTATATACAGTGTCTTACTAATAAAGTGTATACAGTGTTTTACTAATAAAGTATATACAGTGTTTCACTAATAAAGTATATACAGTGTTTTACTAATAAAGTATATACAGTGTCTGACTAATAAAGTATATACAGTGTTTTACTAATAAAGTATATACATTCTTTTACTAATAAAGTGTATACAGTGTCTGACTAATAAAGTATATACAGTGTCTGACTAATAAAGTATATACAGAGTCTGACTAATAAAGTATATACAGTGTTTCACTAATAAAGTATATACAGTGTTTCACTAATAAAGTATATACAGTGTTTTACTAATAAAGTATATACAGTGTTTTACTAATAAAGTATATACAGGGAGTGCAGAATTATTAGGCAAGTTGTATTTTTGAGGATTAATTTTATTATTGAACAACAACCATGTTCTCAATGAACCCAAAAAACTCATTAATATCAAAGCTGAATATTTTTGGAAGTAGTTTTTAGTTTGTTTTTAGTTATAGCTATTTTAGGGGGATATCTGTGTGTGCAGGTGACTTTTACTGTGCATAATTATTAGGCAACTTAACAAAAAACAAATATATACCCATTTCAATTATTTATTTTTACCAGTGAAACCAATATAACATCTCAACATTCACAAATATACATTTCTGACATTCAAAAACAAAACAAAAACAAATCAGTGACCAATATAGCCACCTTTCTTTGCAAGGACACTCAAAAGCCTGCCATCCATGGATTCTGTCAGTGTTTTGATCTGTTCACCATCAACATTGCGTGCAGCAGCAACCACAGCCTCCCAGACACTGTTCAGAGAGGTGTACTGTTTTCCCTCCTTGTAAATCTCACATTTGATGATGGACCACAGGTTCTCAATGGGGTTCAGATCAGGTGAACAAGGAGGCCATGTCATTAGATTTTCTTCTTTTATACCCTTTCTTGCCAGCCACGCTGTGGAGTACTTGGACGCGTGTAATGGAGCATTGTCCTGCATGAAAATCATGTTTTTCTTGAAGGATGCAGACTTCTTCCTGTACCACTGCTTGAAGAAGGTGTCTTCCAGAAACTGGCAGTAGGACTGGGAGTTGAGCTTGACTCCATCCTCAACCCGAAAAGGCCCCACAAGCTCATCTTTGATGATACCAGCCCAAACCAGTACTCCACCTCCACCTTGCTGGCATCTGAGTCGGACTGGAGCTCTCTGCCCTTTACCAATCCAGCCACGGGCCCATCCATCTGGCCCATCAAGACTCACTCTCATTTCATCAGTCCATAAAACCTTAGAAAAATCAGTCTTGAGATATTTCTTGGCCCAGTCTTGACTTTTCAGCTTGTGTGTCTTGTTCAGTGGTGGTCGTCTTTCAGCCTTTCTTACCTTGGCCATGTCTCTGAGTATTGCACACCTTGTGCTTTTGGGCACTCCAGTGATGTTGCAGCTCTGAAATATGGCCAAACTGGTGGCAAGTGGCATCTTGGCAGCTGCACGCTTGACTTTTCTCAGTTCATGGGCAGTTATTTTGCACCTTGGTTTTTCCACACGCTTCTTGCGACCCTGTTGACTATTTTGAATGAAACGCTTGATTGTTCGATGATCACGCTTCAGAAGCTTTGCAATTTTAAGAGTGCTGCATCCCTCTGCAAGATATCTCACTATTTTTGACTTTTCTGAGCCTGTCAAGTCCTTCTTTTGACCCATTTTGCCAAAGGAAAGGAAGTTGCCTAATAATTATGCACACCTGATATAGGGTGTTGATGTCATTAGACCACACCCCTTCTCATTACAGAGATGCACATCACCTAATATGCTTAATTAGTAGTAGGCTTTCGAGCCTATACAGCTTGGAGTAAGACAACATGCATAAAGAAAATGATGTGGTCAAAATACTTATTTGCCTAATAATTCTGCATTCCCTGTACAGTGTCTGACTAATAAAGTATATACAGTGTTTTACTAATAAAGTATATACATTGTTTTACTAATAAAGTGTATACAGTGTCTGACTAATAAAGTATATACAGAGTCTGACTAATAAAGTATATACAGTGTTTTACTAATAAAGTATATACAGTGTTTTACTAATAAAGTATATACAGTGTCTGACTAATAAAGTATATACAGTGTCTGACTAATAAAGTATATACAGTGTTTTACTAATAAAGTATATACAGTGTCTGACTTATAAAGTATATACAGTGTCTGACTAATAAAGTATATACAGCACAGTGTTTTACTAATAAAGTATATACAGTGTCTGACTAATAAAGTATATACAGTGTTTCACTAATAAAGTATATACAGTGTTTCACTAATAAAGTATATACAGTGTTTTACTAATAAAGTATATACAGTATTTTACTAATAAAGTATATACAGTGTCTGACTAATAAAGTATATACAGTGTTTTACTAATAAAGTATATACATTGTTTTACTAATAAAGTATATACAGTGTCTGACTAATAAAGTATATACAGAGTCTGACTGATAAAGTATATAAAGTGTCTGACTAATAAAGTATATACAGTGTTTTACTAATAAAGTATATACAGAGTCTGACTAATAAAGTATATACAGTGTCTGACTAATAAAGTATATACATTGTTTTACTAATAAAGTATATACAGTGTCTGACTAATAAAATATATACAGAGTCTGACTGATAAAGTATATAAAGTGTCTGACTAATAAAGTATATACAGTGTTTTACTAATAAAGTATATACAGTGTTTTACTAATAAAGTATATACAGTGTCTGACTAATAAAGTGTATGCAGTGTTTTACTAATAAAGTATATACAGTGTTTCACTAATAAAGTATATACAGTGTTTTACTAATAAAGTATATACAGTGTCTGACTAATAAAGTATATACAGTGTTTTACTAATAAAGTATATACATTGTTTTACTAATAAAGTGTATACAGTGTCTGACTAATAAAGTATATACAGTGTCTGACTAATAAAGTATATACAGAGTCTGACTAATAAAGTATATACAGTGTTTCACTAATAAAGTATATACAGTGTTTTACTAATAAAGTATATACAGTGTTTTACTAATAAAGTATATACAGTGTCTGACTAATAAAGTATATACAGTGTTTTACTAATAAAGTATATACATTGTTCTACTAATAAAGTGTATACAGTGTCTGACTAATAAAGTATATACAGAGTCTGACTAATAAAGTATATACAGTGTTTTACTAATAAAATATATACAGTGTCTGACTAATAAAGTATATACAGTGTTTTACTAATAAAGTATATACAGTGTTTTACTAATAAAGTGTATACAGTGTTTTACTAATAAAGTATATAGTGTGCCTGACTAATAAAGTATATACAGTGTTTTACTAATAAAGTATATACAGTGTTTTACTAATAAAATATATACAGTGTCTGACTAATAAATTATATACATTGTCTGACTAATAAAGTATATACAGAGTCTGACTAATAAAGTATATACAGTGTCTGACTAATAAAGTATATACAGTGTTTTACTAATAAAGCATATACAGTGTTTTACTAATAAAGTATATACTGTGTTTTACTAATAAAGTATATACAGTGTTTTCCTAATAAAGTGTATACAGTGTTTTACTAATAAAGTATATAGTGTGTCTGACTAATAAAGTATATACAGTGTTTTACTAATAAAGAATATACATTCTTTTACTAATAAAGTGTATACAGTGTCTGACTAATAAAGTATATACAGTGTCTGACTAATAAAGTATATACAGAGTCTGACTAATAAAGTATATACAGTGTCTGACTAATAAAGTATATACAGTGTTTTACTAATAAAGTATATACAGTGTTTGACTAATAAAGTATATACAGTGTTTTACTAATAAAGTATATACATTGTTCTACTAATAAAGTGTATACAGTGTCTGACTAATAAAGTATATACAGAGTCTGACTAATAAAGTATATACAGTGTTTTACTAATAAAATATATACAGTGTCTGACTAATAAAGTATATACAGTGTTTTACTAATAAAGTATATACAGTGTTTTACTAATAAAGTGTATACAGTGTTTTACTAATAAAGTATATAGTGTGCCTGACTAATAAAGTATATACAGTGTTTTACTAATAAAGTATATACAGTGTTTTACTAATAAAATATATACAGTGTCTGACTAATAAAGTATATACAGTGTCTGACTAATAAAGTATATACAGAGTCTGACTAATAAAGTATATACAGTGTCTGACTAATAAAGTATATACAGTGTTTTACTAATAAAGTATATACAGTGTTTTACTAATAAAGTATATACTGTGTTTTACTAATAAAGTATATACAGTGTTTTCCTAATAAAGTGTATACAGTGTTTTACTAATAAAGTATATAGTGTGTCTGACTAATAAAGTATATACAGTGTTTTACTTATAAAGTATATACATTCTTTTACTAATAAAGTGTATACAGTGTCTGACTAATAAAGTATATACAGTGTCTGACTAATAAAGTATATACAGAGTCTGACTAATAAAGTATATACAGTGTCTGACTAATAAAGTATATACAGTGTTTTACTAATAATGTATATACAGTGTTTTACTAAGAAAGTATATACAGTGTCTGACTAATAAAGTATATACAGTGTTTTACTAATAAAATATATACAGTGTTTGACTAATAAAGTATATACAGTGTCTGACTAATAAAGTATATACAGTGTTTTACTAATAAAGTATATACAGTGTTTTACTAATAAAGTATATACAGTGTCTGACTAAAAAAGTGTATACAGTGTTTTACTAATAAAGTATATACAGTGTTTCACTAATAAAGTATATACAGTGTTTCACTAATAAAGTGTATACAGTGTTTTACTAATAAAGTATATACAGTGTCTGACTAATAAAGTATATACAGTGTTTTACTAATAAAGTATATACATTGTTTTACTAATAAAGTGTATACAGTGTCTGACTAATAAAGTATATACAGTGTCTGACTAATAAAGTATATACAGAGTCTGACTAATAAAGTATATACAGTGTTTCACTAATAAAGTATATACAGTGTTTCACTAATAAAGTATATACAGTGTTTTACTAATAAAGTATATACATTGTCTGACTAATAAAGTATATACAGTGTTTTACTAATAAAGTATATACAGTGTTTTACTAATAAAGTATATACAGTGTCTGACTAATAAAGTATATACAGTGTTTTTCTAATAAAGTATATACAGTGTCTGACTAATAAAGTATATACAGTATTTTACTAATAAAGTATAAACATTGTCTGACTAATAAAGTATATACAGTGTTTTACTAATAAAGTATATACAGTGTCTGACTAATAAAGTATATACAGTGTCTGACTAATAAAGTATATACAGTGTTTTACTAATAAAGTATATACAGTGTCTGACTTATAAAGTATATACAGTGTCTGACTAATAAAGTATATACAGCATACTAATAAAGTATATACAGTGGGGCCTAGTTATCAAGCCGTCAACCTCAAATACGCTGGAATTCCGCAGCGTATTTGTGGCGAGGCCGATACGCCTTAGTTATCAAAGGCTCGAGACCGGCAAAAGTAGAATTTTGTGACGTAAGCTTCGATCCGCTGGACTCAGTCCGACACAGATCGATTCTTACGTCACTCCAGATGTTCCGCACACAAGTGCGGCACATTCTCACTACTTTTGCTAGTTATCAAAAAACTAGCAGGTACGCTCGGCACTTTTACGGCCCAGCGTACCTGGTTTTCAATCCGCCACCCCTGGAGGCGGCGGATCCCAAAGGTATCAATGGGAGTCTGACCATAGCGAAAGTACAAGTTCGCTGCTGACAGACATCCCATTGATTCCTATGGGAGATGTCTGCACCTAACACCCTAACATGTACCCCGAGTCTAAACACCACTAATCTGTCCCCCCTACACCGCCGCAACTAAATAAAGTTATTACCCCCTAAACCGCCGCTCCCGGAGCTCACCGCAAGCTACTCTATACATATTAACCCCTAAACCGCCGCTCCCGGAGCCCACCGCAACTATAATAAATGTATTAACCCCTAAACCGCCGCTCCCTGAACCCGCCGCAACCTATATTAAATGTATTAACCCCTATCCTGCCCCCCCTACACCGTCGCCACCTATAATAAATTTAATAACCACTAATCTGCCCCCCTACACCGTCGCCACCTATAATAAATTTAATAACCCCTAATCTGCCTCCCCTACACCGTCGCCCCCTATAATAAATAAATTAACCCCTATCCTGCCCCCCACTACACCGCCGCCACTGTAATAAAATTATTAACCCCTAAACCTAAGTCTAACCCTAACCCTAACGCCCCCCTAACTTAAATATTAATTAAATAAATCTAAATAAATTAACTCTTATTAACTAAATGAATCCTATTTAAAACTAAATACTTACCTTTAAAATAAACCCTAATATAGCTACAATATAAATAATAATTATATTCTAGCTATCTTAGGATTTATTTTTATTTTACAGGTACCTTTCAATTTATTTTAACTAGGTACAATAGCTATTAAATAGTTATTAACTATTTAATAGCTTACCTAGCTAAAATAAAGAGAAATGTACCTGTAAAATAAATCCTAACCTAAGTTACAATTACACCTAACACTACACTATACTTTAATAAATTATTCCTATTTAAAAATAAATACTTACCTGTAAAATAAACCCTAAGATAGCTACAATATAATTAATAATTATATTATAGCTATCTTAGGATTTATATTTATTTTACAGGTAACTTTGTATTTATTTTAGCTAGTTAGAATAGTTATTAAATAGTTATTAACTATTTAATAACTACCTAGCTAAAAGAAATACAAAATTACCTGTAAAATAAATCCTAACCTAAGTTACAATTAAACCTAACACTACACTATCATTAAATTAATTAAATAAATTTCCTACAAATAACTACAATTAAATACAATTACATAAACTAACTAAAGTACAAAAAATAAAAAAGCTAAGTTACAAAAAATAAAAAAATAAGTTACAAACATGTTAAAAATATTACAACAATTTTAAGCTACTTACACATAATCTAAGCCCCCTAATAAAATAACAAACCCCCCCAAAATAAAAAATGCCCTACCGTATTCTAAATTAAATAAAGTTCAAAGCTCTTTTACCTTACCAGCCCTTAAAAGGGCCATTTGTGGGTGCATGCCCCAAAGAAAACAGCTCTTTTGCCTGTAAAAGAAAAATACAACCCCCCCCAACATTAAAACCCACCACCCACATAACCCTAATCTAACCCAAACCCCCCTTACAAAAACCTAACACTAATCCCCTGAAGATCATCCTACCTTGTCTTCACTCAGCCGAGCAGCGATGGAACCGAAGTGGACATCCGGAGCGGAAGAAGTTAATCCTCCAAGCGGCGCTGAAGAAATCTTCCATACGATGAAGTCATCATCCAGGCGGCGCTGAAGAAAAGTCTTCGATCCGGCCGATGTCATCTTCAAAGAGGCGCTGAAGAGGTCTTCTATCCGGGCGAAGTCATCTTCCAAGCCGGGTCTTGAATCTTCCTTCCGCCGACGCGGAACCTCCTTCTTCACCGACGGACTACGACGAATGACGGCTCCTTTAAGGGACGTCATCCAAGATGGCGTCCCCTCAATTCCGATTGGCTGATAGGATTCTATCAGCCAATCGGAATTAAGGTAGGAAAATTCTGATTGGCTGATAGAATCAGCCAATCAGATTCAAGTTCAATCCGATTGGCTGATCCAATCAGCCAATCAGATTGAGCTCGCATTCTATTGGCTGATCGGAACAGCCAATAGAATGCGAGTTCAATCTGATTGGCTGATTCCATCAGCCAATCAGATTTTTCCTACCTTAATTCCGATTGGCTGATAGAATCCTATCAGCCAATCGGAATTGAGGGGACGCCATCTTGGATGACGTCCCTTAAAGGAGCCTTCATTCGTCGTAGTCCGTCGGTGAAGAAGGAGGTTCCGCGTCGGCGGAAGGAAGATTCAAGACCCGGCTTGGAAGATGACATCGCCCGGATAGAAGACCTCTTCAGCGCCTCTTTTAAGATGACATCGGCCGGATCGAAGACTTTTCTTCAGCGCCGCCTGGATGATGACTTCATCGGATGGAAGATTTCTTCAGCGCCGCTTGGAGGATTAACTTCTTCCGCTCCGGATGTCCACTTTGGTTCCATCGCTGCTCGGCTGAGTGAAGACAAGGTAGGATGATCTTCAGGGGATTAGTGTTAGGTTTTTGTAAGGGGGGTTTGGGTTAGATTAGGGGTATGTGGGTGGTGGGTTTTAATGTTGGGGGGGGTTGTATTTTTCTTTTACAGGCAAAAGAGCTGTTTTCTTTGGGGCATGCCCCCACAAATGGCCCTTTTAAGGGCTGGTAAGGTAAAAGAGCTTTGAACTTTATTTAATTTAGAATAGGGTAGGGCATTTTTTTTATTTTGGGGGGTTTGTTATTTTATTAGGGGGCTTAGATTAGGTGTAAGTAGCTTAAAATTGTTGTAATATTTTTAACATGTTTGTAACTTATTTTTTTATTTTTTGTAACTTAGCTTTTTTTATTTTTTGTACTTTAGTTAGTTTATGTAATTGTATTTAATTGTAGTTATTTGTAGGTAGTTTATTTAATTAATTTAATGATAGTGTAGTGTTAGGTTTAATTGTAACTTAGGTTAGGATTTATTTTACAGGTAAATTTCAGTTTATTTTAGCTTGGTAAGCTATTAAATAGTTAATAACTATTTAATAGCTATTGTACCTATTTAAAATAAATTGAAAGGTACCTGTAAAATAAAAATAAATCCTAAGATAGCTACAATATAATTATTATTTATATTGTAGCTATATTAGGGTTTATTTTATAGGTAAGTATTTAGTTTTAAATAGGATTCATTTAGTTAATAATAAAAATATGATTTAGATTTATTTAATTAATATTTAAGTAAGGGGGGTGTTAGGGTTAGTGTTAGACTTAGGTTTAGGGGTTGATAATTTTATTACAGTGGCGGCGGCGTAGTGGTGGGCAGGATAGGGGTTAATAAATTTATTATAGGGGGCGACGGTGTAGGGGAGGCAGATTAGGGGTTAATAAATTTATTATAGGTGACGACGGTGTAGGGGGGGCAGGATAGGGGTTAATAGGTTTAATATAGGTTGCGGCGGGTTCAGGGAGCGGCGGTTTAGGGGTTAAACTATTTATTTAGTTGCGGAGAGGTGCGGGATCAGCAGGATAGGGGTTAATAACTTTATTATAGAGGGCGACGGTGTAGGGGGGGCAGGATAGGGGTTACTAGGTATACTGTAGGTGGCAGCGGTGTCCGGGAGCGGCGGTTTAGGGGTTAATACATTTATAAGAGTTGCGGCGGGGTCTAGGAGCGGCGGTTTAGTGGTTAATACATTTATCAGAGTTGTGGCGGGGTCTAGGAGCGGCGGTTTAGGGGTTAATACATTTATCAGAGTTGCGGCGGGGTCTAGGAGCGGCGGTTTAGGGGTTAGTAACTTTATTGAGTTGCGGGGGGCTCCGGGGGCGTCGGTATAGGGATAGAACAGTGTAGTTTAGTGTGAGTGCTTAGTGACAGGCTAGCAATAAAGCTGGGAAAAAGCCGAAGGGCAGCGAGATCGGATGAGTGATAACTGTCACAGTCCGCTGCTCATTGCCCCGCGGCTTTTTGACAGCTTTTTTTGATAACTTAGGCGTATTTTTTCAGGTCCGCGGCGGCGATGTGAGGCAAGCTTAGGCGGGCGTATTGGGCCGGCGAAGTCAGAAAAGTAGACGGCTTGATAACTACCCCCCAGTGTCTGACTAATAAAGTATATACAGTGTTTCACTAATAAAGTATATACAGTGTCTGACTAATAAAGTATATACAGTGTTTCACTAATAAAGTATATACAGTGTTTTACTAATAAAGTATATACAGTATTTTACTGATAAAGTATATACAGTGTCTGACTAATAAAGTATATACAGTGTTTTACTAATAAAGTATATACATTGTTTTACTAATAAAGTGTATACAGTGTCTGACTAATAAAGTATATACAGTGTCTGACTAATAAAGTATATACAGAGTCTGACTAATAAAGTATATACAGTGTTTCACTAATAAAGTATATACAGTGTTTTACTAATAAAGTATATACAGTGTTTTACTAATAAAGTATATACAGTGTCTGACTAATAAAGTATATACAGTGTTTTACTAATAAAGTATATACATTGTTCTACTAATAAAGTGTATACAGTGTCTGACTAATAAAGTATATACAGAGTCTGACTAATAAAGTATATACAGTGTTTTACTAATAAAATATATACAGTGTCTGACTAATAAAGTATATACAGTGTTTTACTAATAAAGTATATACAGTGTTTTACTAATAAAGTGTATACAGTGTTTTACTAATAAAGTATATAGTGTGCCTGACTAATAAAGTATATACAGTGTTTTACTAATAAAGTATATACAGTGTTTTACTAATAAAATATATACAGTGTCTGACTAATAAATTATATACATTGTCTGACTAATAAAGTATATACAGAGTCTGACTAATAAAGTATATACAGTGTCTGACTAATAAAGTATATACAGTGTTTTACTAATAAAGCATATACAGTGTTTTACTAATAAAGTATATACTGTGTTTTACTAATAAAGTATATACAGTGTTTTCCTAATAAAGTGTATACAGTGTTTTACTAATAAAGTATATAGTGTGTCTGACTAATAAAGTATATACAGTGTTTTACTAATAAAGAATATACATTCTTTTACTAATAAAGTGTATACAGTGTCTGACTAATAAAGTATATACAGTGTCTGACTAATAAAGTATATACAGAGTCTGACTAATAAAGTATATACAGTGTCTGACTAATAAAGTATATACAGTGTTTTACTAATAAAGTATATACAGTGTTTGACTAATAAAGTATATACAGTGTTTTACTAATAAAGTATATACATTGTTCTACTAATAAAGTGTATACAGTGTCTGACTAATAAAGTATATACAGAGTCTGACTAATAAAGTATATACAGTGTTTTACTAATAAAATATATACAGTGTCTGACTAATAAAGTATATACAGTGTTTTACTAATAAAGTATATACAGTGTTTTACTAATAAAGTGTATACAGTGTTTTACTAATAAAGTATATAGTGTGCCTGACTAATAAAGTATATACAGTGTTTTACTAATAAAGTATATACAGTGTTTTACTAATAAAATATATACAGTGTCTGACTAATAAAGTATATACAGTGTCTGACTAATAAAGTATATACAGAGTCTGACTAATAAAGTATATACAGTGTCTGACTAATAAAGTATATACAGTGTTTTACTAATAAAGTATATACAGTGTTTTACTAATAAAGTATATACTGTGTTTTACTAATAAAGTATATACAGTGTTTTCCTAATAAAGTGTATACAGTGTTTTACTAATAAAGTATATAGTGTGTCTGACTAATAAAGTATATACAGTGTTTTACTTATAAAGTATATACATTCTTTTACTAATAAAGTGTATACAGTGTCTGACTAATAAAGTATATACAGTGTCTGACTAATAAAGTATATACAGAGTCTGACTAATAAAGTATATACAGTGTCTGACTAATAAAGTATATACAGTGTTTTACTAATAATGTATATACAGTGTTTTACTAAGAAAGTATATACAGTGTCTGACTAATAAAGTATATACAGTGTTTTACTAATAAAATATATACAGTGTTTGACTAATAAAGTATATACAGTGTCTGACTAATAAAGTATATACAGTGTTTTACTAATAAAGTATATACAGTGTTTTACTAATAAAGTATATACAGTGTCTGACTAATAAAGTGTATACAGTGTCTGACTAAAAAAGTGTATACAGTGTTTTACTAATAAAGTATATACAGTGTTTCACTAATAAAGTATATACAGTGTTTCACTAATAAAGTGTATACAGTGTTTTACTAATAAAGTATATACAGTGTCTGACTAATAAAGTATATACAGTGTTTTACTAATAAAGTATATACATTGTTTTACTAATAAAGTGTATACAGTGTCTGACTAATAAAGTATATACAGTGTCTGACTAATAAAGTATATACAGAGTCTGACTAATAAAGTATATACAGTGTTTCACTAATAAAGTATATACAGTGTTTCACTAATAAAGTATATACAGTGTTTTACTAATAAAGTATATACATTGTCTGACTAATAAAGTATATACAGTGTTTTACTAATAAAGTATATACAGTGTTTTACTAATAAAGTATATACAGTGTCTGACTAATAAAGTATATACAGTGTTTTTCTAATAAAGTATATACAGTGTCTGACTAATAAAGTATATACAGTATTTTACTAATAAAGTATAAACATTGTCTGACTAATAAAGTATATACAGTGTTTTACTAATAAAGTATATACAGTGTCTGACTAATAAAGTATATACAGTGTCTGACTAATAAAGTATATACAGTGTTTTACTAATAAAGTATATACAGTGTCTGACTTATAAAGTATATACAGTGTCTGACTAATAAAGTATATACAGCATACTAATAAAGTAGGTCAAATATGTGTGATGTACAATCACTAGAGGGCGCTAAAGTGCAATTAGAAGGAATATCTCTAGTCAAAGAAACCCATATGAATATGGGCTTCACACGAAAAAAATATATAAAAAACCCTTTACAGACAAATGATAATTAACAGTCTGATATATATAATAAAACTACAGCTGCACCTCTCAACACATATACTATGAAAGTAAAGTGAATCAGACTCCTATAACAAGTGCATGTAACACCAGAGGGCGCTAATATGATTAAAAATTGTGTATACCCAATTTAAAAAGATTTTTTAAAAACAAATGAACAATGGTATATAGTAATGGATAATGGTACCTCATTAAATAAAATGTCCCAGTTTAAAAGTCCACTAGAAAATGTATAGTCTTATAATTGGACACATAAGTTCAAAATTTTTTCTTGACTGTCGGCAGTGGACTCTCCCTGATTCAGAATCAGGATCCTTCTTTTTCCAAAACGAAGCCAATCTGTGTAGGATTTAAACACAAACAAGATCGACCATTGTGTGTATCCACAGACCCAATATATTTCACACAGCAGTATTCAATTTCCAGGGTACTCACACTTTTGCAGAGCACACCAGTGTGCTTGTGGGAACGGACTGGTTATCAGAGCAAACCAGCTTGCTCTCTCCGGTATGCTCTCTCCTCGCAGGTGTGGATAATGACAGATCCACTGGCGCCTCACAGTTAATCAGTGTACTGAGACTTCACTTAGCAGCGGCTTGGTAATGAGAACCTCACTTGTCAAGGAATGGCAGACAATGATGATAAAAAACAAATCTTTAATCATTAGTAAAACCAAAATCCTTACAATACAAGTGGGTGGACAATGTGTAACAATAAAATTTGCTACGCGTTTCTCGGCTCACTTAGCCGTTTCCTCAGGCATATGCCTGAGGAAACGGCTAAGTGAGCCGAGAAACGCGTAGCAAATTTTATTGTTACACATTGTCCACCCACTTGTATTGTAAGGATTTTGGTTTTACTAATGATTAAAGATTTGTTTTTTATCATCATTGTCTGCCATTCCTTGACAAGTGAGGTTCTCATACCAAGCCGCTGCTAAGTGAAGTCTCAGTACACTGATTAACTGTGAGGCGCCAGTGGATCTGTCATTATCCACACCTGCGAGGAGAGAGCATACCGGAGAGAGCAAGCTGGTTTGCTCTGATAACCAGTCCGTTCCCACAAGCACACTGGTGTGCTCTGCAAAAGTGTGAGTACCCTGGAAATTGAATACTGCTGTGTGAAATATATTGGGTCTGTGGATACACACAATGGTCGATCTTGTTTGTGTTTAAATCCTACACAGATTGGCTTCGTTTTGGAAAAAGAAGGATCCTGATTCTGAATCAGGGAGAGTCCACTGCCGACAGTCAAGAAAAAATTTTGAACTTATGTGTCCAATTATAAGACTATACATTTTCTAGTGGACTTTTAAACTGGGACATTTTATTTAATGAGGTACCATTATCCATTACTATATACCATTGTTCATTTGTTTTTAAAAAATCTTTTTAAATTGGGTATACACAATTTTTAATCATATTAGCGCCCTCTGGTGTTACATGCACTTGTTATAGGATACTAATAAAGTATATACAGTGGGGCCTAGTTATCAAGCCGTCAACCTCAAATACGCTGGAATTCCGCAGCGTATTTGTGGCGAGGCCGATACGCCTTAGTTATCAAAGGCTCGAGACCGGCAAAAGTAGAATTTTGTGACGTAAGCTTCGATCCGCTGGACTCAGTCCGACACAGATCGATTCTTACGTCACTCCAGATGTTCCGCACACAAGTGCGGCACATTCTCACTACTTTTGCTAGTTATCAAAAAACTAGCAGGTACGCTCGGCACTTTTACGGCCCAGCGTACCTGGTTTTCAATCCGCCACCCCTGGAGGCGGCGGATCCCAAAGGTATCAATGGGAGTCTGACCATAGCGAAAGTACAAGTTCGCTGCTGACAGACATCCCATTGATTCCTATGGGAGATGTCTGCACCTAACACCCTAACATGTACCCCGAGTCTAAACACCACTAATCTGTCCCCCCTACACCGCCGCAACTAAATAAAGTTATTACCCCCTAAACCGCCGCTCCCGGAGCTCACCGCAAGCTACTCTATACATATTAACCCCTAAACCGCCGCTCCCGGAGCCCACCGCAACTATAATAAATGTATTAACCCCTAAACCGCCGCTCCCTGAACCCGCCGCAACCTATATTAAATGTATTAACCCCTATCCTGCCCCCCCTACACCGTCGCCACCTATAATAAATTTAATAACCACTAATCTGCCCCCCTACACCGTCGCCACCTATAATAAATTTAATAACCCCTAATCTGCCTCCCCTACACCGTCGCCCCCTATAATAAATAAATTAACCCCTATCCTGCCCCCCACTACACCGCCGCCACTGTAATAAAATTATTAACCCCTAAACCTAAGTCTAACCCTAACCCTAACGCCCCCCTAACTTAAATATTAATTAAATAAATCTAAATAAATTAACTCTTATTAACTAAATGAATCCTATTTAAAACTAAATACTTACCTTTAAAATAAACCCTAATATAGCTACAATATAAATAATAATTATATTCTAGCTATCTTAGGATTTATTTTTATTTTACAGGTACCTTTCAATTTATTTTAACTAGGTACAATAGCTATTAAATAGTTATTAACTATTTAATAGCTTACCTAGCTAAAATAAAGAGAAATGTACCTGTAAAATAAATCCTAACCTAAGTTACAATTACACCTAACACTACACTATACTTTAATAAATTATTCCTATTTAAAAATAAATACTTACCTGTAAAATAAACCCTAAGATAGCTACAATATAATTAATAATTATATTATAGCTATCTTAGGATTTATATTTATTTTACAGGTAACTTTGTATTTATTTTAGCTAGTTAGAATAGTTATTAAATAGTTATTAACTATTTAATAACTACCTAGCTAAAAGAAATACAAAATTACCTGTAAAATAAATCCTAACCTAAGTTACAATTAAACCTAACACTACACTATCATTAAATTAATTAAATAAATTTCCTACAAATAACTACAATTAAATACAATTACATAAACTAACTAAAGTACAAAAAATAAAAAAGCTAAGTTACAAAAAATAAAAAAATAAGTTACAAACATGTTAAAAATATTACAACAATTTTAAGCTACTTACACATAATCTAAGCCCCCTAATAAAATAACAAACCCCCCCAAAATAAAAAATGCCCTACCGTATTCTAAATTAAATAAAGTTCAAAGCTCTTTTACCTTACCAGCCCTTAAAAGGGCCATTTGTGGGTGCATGCCCCAAAGAAAACAGCTCTTTTGCCTGTAAAAGAAAAATACAACCCCCCCCCAACATTAAAACCCACCACCCACATAACCCTAATCTAACCCAAACCCCCCTTACAAAAACCTAACACTAATCCCCTGAAGATCATCCTACCTTGTCTTCACTCAGCCGAGCAGCGATGGAACCGAAGTGGACATCCGGAGCGGAAGAAGTTAATCCTCCAAGCGGCGCTGAAGAAATCTTCCATACGATGAAGTCATCATCCAGGCGGCGCTGAAGAAAAGTCTTCGATCCGGCCGATGTCATCTTCAAAGAGGCGCTGAAGAGGTCTTCTATCCGGGCGAAGTCATCTTCCAAGCCGGGTCTTGAATCTTCCTTCCGCCGACGCGGAACCTCCTTCTTCACCGACGGACTACGACGAATGACGGCTCCTTTAAGGGACGTCATCCAAGATGGCGTCCCCTCAATTCCGATTGGCTGATAGGATTCTATCAGCCAATCGGAATTAAGGTAGGAAAATTCTGATTGGCTGATAGAATCAGCCAATCAGATTCAAGTTCAATCCGATTGGCTGATCCAATCAGCCAATCAGATTGAGCTCGCATTCTATTGGCTGATCGGAACAGCCAATAGAATGCGAGTTCAATCTGATTGGCTGATTCCATCAGCCAATCAGATTTTTCCTACCTTAATTCCGATTGGCTGATAGAATCCTATCAGCCAATCGGAATTGAGGGGACGCCATCTTGGATGACGTCCCTTAAAGGAGCCTTCATTCGTCGTAGTCCGTCGGTGAAGAAGGAGGTTCCGCGTCGGCGGAAGGAAGATTCAAGACCCGGCTTGGAAGATGACATCGCCCGGATAGAAGACCTCTTCAGCGCCTCTTTTAAGATGACATCGGCCGGATCGAAGACTTTTCTTCAGCGCCGCCTGGATGATGACTTCATCGGATGGAAGATTTCTTCAGCGCCGCTTGGAGGATTAACTTCTTCCGCTCCGGATGTCCACTTTGGTTCCATCGCTGCTCGGCTGAGTGAAGACAAGGTAGGATGATCTTCAGGGGATTAGTGTTAGGTTTTTGTAAGGGGGGTTTGGGTTAGATTAGGGGTATGTGGGTGGTGGGTTTTAATGTTGGGGGGGGTTGTATTTTTCTTTTACAGGCAAAAGAGCTGTTTTCTTTGGGGCATGCCCCCACAAATGGCCCTTTTAAGGGCTGGTAAGGTAAAAGAGCTTTGAACTTTATTTAATTTAGAATAGGGTAGGGCATTTTTTTTATTTTGGGGGGTTTGTTATTTTATTAGGGGGCTTAGATTAGGTGTAAGTAGCTTAAAATTGTTGTAATATTTTTAACATGTTTGTAACTTATTTTTTTATTTTTTGTAACTTAGCTTTTTTTATTTTTTGTACTTTAGTTAGTTTATGTAATTGTATTTAATTGTAGTTATTTGTAGGTAGTTTATTTAATTAATTTAATGATAGTGTAGTGTTAGGTTTAATTGTAACTTAGGTTAGGATTTATTTTACAGGTAAATTTCAGTTTATTTTAGCTAGGTAAGCTATTAAATAGTTAATAACTATTTAATAGCTATTGTACCTATTTAAAATAAATTGAAAGGTACCTGTAAAATAAAAATAAATCCTAAGATAGCTACAATATAATTATTATTTATATTGTAGCTATATTAGGGTTTATTTTATAGGTAAGTATTTAGTTTTAAATAGGATTCATTTAGTTAATAATAAAAATATGATTTAGATTTATTTAATTAATATTTAAGTAAGGGGGGTGTTAGGGTTAGTGTTAGACTTAGGTTTAGGGGTTGATAATTTTATTACAGTGGCGGCGGCGTAGTGGTGGGCAGGATAGGGGTTAATAAATTTATTATAGGGGGCGACGGTGTAGGGGAGGCAGATTAGGGGTTAATAAATTTATTATAGGTGACGACGGTGTAGGGGGGGCAGGATAGGGGTTAATAGGTTTAATATAGGTTGCGGCGGGTTCAGGGAGCGGCGGTTTAGGGGTTAAACTATTTATTTAGTTGCGGAGAGGTGCGGGATCAGCAGGATAGGGGTTAATAACTTTATTATAGAGGGCGACGGTGTAGGGGGGGCAGGATAGGGGTTACTAGGTATACTGTAGGTGGCAGCGGTGTCCGGGAGCGGCGGTTTAGGGGTTAATACATTTATAAGAGTTGCGGCGGGGTCTAGGAGCGGCGGTTTAGTGGTTAATACATTTATCAGAGTTGTGGCGGGGTCTAGGAGCGGCGGTTTAGGGGTTAATACATTTATCAGAGTTGCGGCGGGGTCTAGGAGCGGCGGTTTAGGGGTTAGTAACTTTATTGAGTTGCGGGGGGCTCCGGGGGCGTCGGTATAGGGATAGAACAGTGTAGTTTAGTGTGAGTGCTTAGTGACAGGCTAGCAATAAAGCTGGGAAAAAGCCGAAGGGCAGCGAGATCGGATGAGTGATAACTGTCACAGTCCGCTGCTCATTGCCCCGCGGCTTTTTGACAGCTTTTTTTGATAACTTAGGCGTATTTTTTCAGGTCCGCGGCGGCGATGTGAGGCAAGCTTAGGCGGGCGTATTGGGCCGGCGAAGTCAGAAAAGTAGACGGCTTGATAACTACCCCCCAGTGTCTGACTAATAAAGTATATACAGTGTTTCACTAATAAAGTATATACAGTGTCTGACTAATAAAGTATATACAGTGTTTCACTAATAAAGTATATACAGTGTTTTACTAATAAAGTATATACAGTATTTTACTGATAAAGTATATACAGTGTCTGACTAATAAAGTATATACAGTGTTTTACTAATAAAGTATATACATTGTTTTACTAATAAAGTGTATACAGTGTCTGACTAATAAAGTATATACAGTGTCTGACTAATAAAGTATATACAGAGTCTGACTAATAAAGTATATACAGTGTTTCACTAATAAAGTATATACAGTGTTTTACTAATAAAGTATATACAGTGTTTTACTAATAAAGTATATACAGTGTCTGACTAATAAAGTATATACAGTGTTTTACTAATAAAATATATACAGTGTCTGACTAATAAAGTATATACAGTGTCTGACTAATAAAGTATATACAGTGTATTACTAATAAAGTATATACAGTGTTTTACTAATAAAGTATATACAGTGTCTGACTAATAAAGTATATACAGTGTCTGACTAATAAAGTATATACAGTGTTTTACTAATAAAATATATACAGTGTCTGACTAATAAAGTATATACAGTGTCTGACTAATAAAGTATATACAGTGTATTACTAATAAAGTATATACAGTGTTTCACTAATAAAGTATATACAGTGTTTCACTAATAAAGTATATACAGTGTTTTACTAATAAAGTATATACAGTGTTTTACTAATAAAGTATATACAGTGTCTGACTAATAAAGTATATACAGTGTTTTACTAATAAAGTATATACATTGTTTTACTAATAAAGTGTATACAGTGTCTGACTAATAAAGTATATACAGAGTCTGACTAATAAAGTATATACAGTGTTTTACTAATAAAGTATATACAGTGTTTTACTTATAAAGTATATACAGTGTCTGACTAATAAAGTATATACAGTGTCTGACTAATAAAGTATATACAGTGTTTTACTAATAAAGTATATACAGTGTCTGACTTATAAAGTATATACAGTGTCTGACTAATAAAGTATATACAGCACAGTGTTTTACTAATAAAGTATATACAGTGTCTGACTAATAAAGTATATACAGTGTTTCACTAATAAAGTATATACAGTGTCTGACTAATAAAGTATATACAGTGTTTCACTAATAAAGTATATACAGTGTTTTACTAATAAAGTATATAAAGTATTTTACTAATAAAGTGTATACAGTGTCTGACTAATAAAGTATATACAGTGTCTGACTAATAAAGTATATACAGAGTCTGACTAATAAAGTATATACAGTGTCTGACTAATAAAGTATATACAGTGTTTTACTAATAAAGTATATACAGAGTCTGACTAATAAAGTATATACAGTGTTTTACTAATAAAGTATATACAGTGTTTTACTAATAAAGTATATACAGTGTTTTACTAATAAAATATATACAGTGTCTGACTAATAAAGTATATACAGTGTCTGACTAATAAAGTATATACAGTGTATTACTAATAAAGTGTATACAGTGTTTTACTAATAAAGTATATACAGTGTTTCACTAATAAAGTATATACAGTGTTTCACTAATAAAGTATATACAGTGTTTTACTAATAAAGTATATACAGTGTCTGACTAATAAAGTATATACAGTGTTTTACTAATAAAGTATTTACATTGTTTTACTAATAAAGTGTATACAGTGTCTGACTAATAAAGTATATACAGTGTCTGACTAATAAAGTATATACAGAGTCTGACTAATAAAGTATATACAGTGTTTCACTAATAAAGTATATACAGTGTTTCACTAATAAAGTATATACAGTGTTTTACTAATAAAGTATATACAGTGTTTTACTAATAAAGTATATACAGTGTCTGACTAATAAAGTATATACAGTGTTTTACTAATAAAGTATATACATTGTTTTACTAATAAAGTATATACAGTGTCTGACTAATAAAGTATATACAGTGTCTGACTAATAAAGTATATACAGTGTTTTACTAATAAAGTATATACAGTGTCTGACTTATAAAGTATATACAGTGACTGACTAATAAAGTATATACAGCACAGTGTTTTACTAATAAAGTATATACAGTGTCTGACTAATAAAGTATATACAGTGTTTCACTAATAAAGTATATACAGTGTCTGACTAATAAAGTATATACAGTGTTTCACTAATAAAGTATATACAGTGTTTTACTAATAAAGTATATACAGTATTTTACTAATAAAGTGTATACAGTGTCTGACTAATAAAGTATATACAGTGTCTGACTAATAAAGTATATACAGAGTCTGACTAATAAAGTATATACAGTGTCTGACTAATAAAGTATATACAGTGTTTTACTAATAAAGTATATACAGAGTCTGACTAATAAAGTATATACAGTGTTTTACTAATAAAGTATATACAGTGTTTTACTAATAAAGTATATACAGTGTCTGACTAATAAAGTATATACAGTGTTTCACTAATAAAGTATATACAGTGTTTTACTAATAAAGTATATACAGTGTCTGACTAATAAAGTATATACAGTGTTTTACTAATAAAGTATATACATTGTTTTACTAATAAAGTGTATACAGTGTCTGACTAATAAAGTATATACAGTGTCTGACTAATAAAGTATATACAGAGTCTGACTAATAAAGTATATACAGTGTTTCACTAATAAAGTATATACAGTGTTTTACTAATAAAGTATATACAGTGTTTTACTAATAAAGTATATACAGTGTCTGACTAATAAAGTATATACAGTGTTTTACTAATAAAGTATATACATTGTTTTACTAATAAAGTGTATACAGTGTCTGACTAATAAAGTATATACAGAGTCTGACTAATAAAGTATATACAGTGTTTTACTAATAAAATATATACAGTGTCTGACTAATAAAGTATATACAGTGTTTTACTAATAAAGTATATACAGTGTTTTACTAATAAAGTGTATACAGTGTTTTACTAATAAAGTATATAGTGTGCCTGACTAATAAAGTATATACAGTGTTTTACTAATAAAGTATATACAGTGTTTTACTAATAAAATATATACAGTGTCTGACTAATAAAGTATATACAGTGTCTGACTAATAAAGTATATACAGAGTCTGACTAATAAAGTATATACAGTGTCTGACTAATAAAGTATATACAGTGTTTTACTAATAAAGTATATACAGTGTTTTACTAATAAAGTATATACAGTGTTTTACTAATAAAGTATATACAGTGTTTTCCTAATAAAGTGTATACAGTGTTTTACTAATAAAGTATATAGTGTGTCTGACTAATAAAGTATATACAGTGTTTTACTAATAAAGTATATACATTGTTTTACTAATAAAGTGTATACAGTGTCTGACTAATAAAGTATATACAGTGTCTGACTAATAAAGTATATACAGAGTCTGACTAATAAAGAATATACAGTGTCTGACTAATAAAGTATATACAGTGTTTTACTAATAATGTATATACAGTGTTTTACTAATAAAGTATATAAAGTGTCTGACTAATAAAGTATATACAGTGTTTTACTAATAAAATATATATAGTGTCTGACTAATAAAGTATATACAGTGTCTGACTAATAAAGTATATACAGTGTTTTACTAATAAAGTGTATACAGTGTTTTACTAATAAAGTATATACAGTGTCTGACTAAAAAAGTGTATACAGTGTTTTACTAATAAAGTATATACAGTGTTTCACTAATAAAGTATATACAGTGTTTCACTAATAAAGTGTATACAGTGTTTTACTAATAAAGTATATACAGTGTCTGACTAATAAAGTATATACAGTGTTTTACTAATAAAGTATATACATTGTTTTACTAATAAAGTGTATACAGTGTCTGACTAATAAAGTATATACAGTGTCTGACTAATAAAGTATATACAGAGTCTGACTAATAAAGTATATACAGTGTTTCACTAATAAAGTATATACAGTGTTTCACTAATAAAGTATATACAGTGTTTTACTAATAAAGTATATACAGTGTTTTACTAATAAAGTATATACAGTGTCTGACTAATAAAGTATATACAGTGTTTTACTAATAAAGTATATACATTGTTTTACTAATAAAGTGTATACAGTGTCAGACTAATAAAGTATATACAGAGTCTGACTAATAAAGTATATACAGTGTTTTACTAATAAAATATATACAGTGTCTGACTAATAAAGTATATACAGTGTTTTACTAATAAAGTATATACAGTGTTTTACTAATAAAGTGTATACAGTGTTTTACTAATAAAGTATATAGTGTGTCTGACTAATAAAGTATATACAGTGTTTTACTAATAAAGTATATACAGTGTTTTACTAGTAAAATATATACAGTGTCTGACTAATAAAGTATATACATTGTTTTACTAATAAAGAATATACAGTGTCTGACTAATAAAGTGTATACAGTGTTTTACTAATAAAGTATATACAGTGTCTGACTTATAAAGTATATACAGTGTCTGACTAATAAAGTATATACAGCACAGTGTTTTACTAATAAAGTATATACAGTGTCTGACTAATAAAGTATATACAGTGTTTCACTAATAAAGTATATACAGTGTCTGACTAATAAAGTATATACAGTGTTTCACTAATAAAGTATATACAGTGTTTTACTAATAAAGTATATAAAGTATTTTACTAATAAAGTGTATACAGTGTCTGACTAATAAAGTATATACAGTGTCTGACTAATAAAGTATATACAGAGTCTGACTAATAAAGTATATACAGTGTCTGACTAATAAAGTATATACAGTGTTTTACTAATAAAGTATATACAGAGTCTGACTAATAAAGTATATACAGTGTTTTACTAATAAAGTATATACAGTGTTTTACTAATAAAGTATATACAGTGTTTTACTAATAAAATATATACAGTGTCTGACTAATAAAGTATATACAGTGTCTGACTAATAAAGTATATACAGTGTATTACTAATAAAGTGTATACAGTGTTTTACTAATAAAGTATATACAGTGTTTCACTAATAAAGTATATACAGTGTTTCACTAATAAAGTATATACAGTGTTTTACTAATAAAGTATATACAGTGTCTGACTAATAAAGTATATACAGTGTTTTACTAATAAAGTATTTACATTGTTTTACTAATAAAGTGTATACAGTGTCTGACTAATAAAGTATATACAGTGTCTGACTAATAAAGTATATACAGAGTCTGACTAATAAAGTATATACAGTGTTTCACTAATAAAGTATATACAGTGTTTCACTAATAAAGTATATACAGTGTTTTACTAATAAAGTATATACAGTGTTTTACTAATAAAGTATATACAGTGTCTGACTAATAAAGTATATACAGTGTTTTACTAATAAAGTATATACATTGTTTTACTAATAAAGTATATACAGTGTCTGACTAATAAAGTATATACAGTGTCTGACTAATAAAGTATATACAGTGTTTTACTAATAAAGTATATACAGTGTCTGACTTATAAAGTATATACAGTGTCTGACTAATAAAGTATATACAGTGTTTTACTAATAAAGTATATACAGTGTCTGACTAATAAAGTATATACAGTGTTTACTAATAAAGTATATACAGTGTCTTACTAATAAAGTATATACAGTGTTTTACTAATAAAGTATATACAGTGTCTGACTAATAAAGTATATACAGTGTTTTACTAATAAAGTATATACATTGTTTACTAATAAAGTGTATACAGTGTTTACTAATAAAGTATATACAGTGTCTGACTAATAAAGTATATACAGTGTCTTACTAATAAAGTATATACAGTGTCTTACTAATAAAGTATATACAGTGTTTTACTAATAAAGTATATACAGTGTTTTACTAATAAAGTATATACAGTGTCTGACTAATAAAGTATATACAGTGTTTTACTAATAAAGTATATACAGTGTTTTACTAATAAAGTATATACAGTGTCTGACTAATAAAGTATATACAGTGTCTGACTAATAAAGTATATACAGTGTTTTACTAATAAAGTATATACAGTGTTTTACTAATAAAGTATATACAGTGTCTGACTAATAAAGTATATACAGTGTTTTACTAATAAGTATATACCGTGTTTTACTAATAAAGTGTATACAGTGTTTTCACTAATAAAGTATATACGTGTTCCTTACTAATAAAGTATATACAGTGTCTTACTCAATAAAGTATATACAGTGTTTTACTAAATAAATATATACATTGTCTTACTAATAAAGTGTATACAGTGTCTGACTAATAAAGTATATACAGAGTCTGACTAATAAAGTATATACAGTGTCTTACTAATAAGAGTATATACAGTGTTTTTACTAATAAAGTTATACAGTGTATTACTAATAAAGTATATACAGTGTCTTACTAAAAAAGAATATCCAGTGTTTACCTAATTAAAGTGTATACAGTTTCTTACTTATAAAGATATAGAGTGTCTGATAATAAAGTATATACCAGCACGTGTATATAATAAAGTATATCACAGTGTCTGATAATACAAAGTATATACAGTCCTAAAGTATACAGTGTCCTGACTATAAAGTATATACAGTGTCTTCACTAATAAAGTATATACAGTGCTCTATATAATAAAGTATATACAGTGTCTGACTAAAAAAGTATATACAGTGTTTTACTAATAAAGTATATACAGTGTTTTACTAATAAAGTATATACAGTGTCTGACTAATAAAGTATATACAGTGTTTTACTAATAAAATATATACAGTGTCTGACTAATAGAGTATATATAGTGTCTGACTAATAAAGTATATACAGTGTATTACTAATAAAGTATATACAGTGTTTTACTAATAAAGTATATACAGTGTCTGACTAATAAAGTGTATACAGTGTTTTACTAATAAAGTATATACAGTGTTTCTCTAATAAAGTATATACAGTGTTTCACTAATAAAGTATATACAGTGTTTTACTAATAAAGTATATACATTGTTTTACTAATAAAGTGTATACAGTGTCTGACTAATAAAGTATATACAGTGTCTGACTAATAAAGTATATACAGAGTCTGACTAATAAAGTATATACAGTGTTTCACTAATAAAGTATATACAGTGTTTCACTAATAAAGTATATACAGTGTTTTACTAATAAAGTATATACAGTGTTTTACTAATAAAGTATATACAGTGTCTGACTAATAAAGTATATACAGTGTTTTACTAATAAAGTATATACATTGTTTTACTAATAAAGTGTATACAGTGTCTGACTAATAAAGTATATACAGAGCCTGACTAATAAAGTATATACAGTGTTTTACTAATAAAGTATATACAGTGTTTTACTAATAAAGTATATACAGTGTCTGACTAATAAAGTATATACAGTGTCTGACTAATAAAGTATATACAGTGTTTTACTAATTAAGTATATACAGTGTCTGACTTATAAAGTATATACAGTGTCTGACTAATAAAGTATATACAGCACAGTGTTTTACTAATAAAGTATATACAGTGTCTGACTAATAAAGTATATACAGCACAGTGTTTTACTAATAAAGTATATACAGTGTCTGACTAATAAAGTATATACAGTGTTTCACTAATAAAGTATATACAGTGTCTGACTAATAAAGTATACACAGTGTTTCACTAATAAAGTATATACAGTGTTTTACTAATAAAGTATATACAGTATTTTACTAATAAAGTATATACAGTGTCTGACTAATAAAGTATATACAGTGTTTTACTAATAAAGTATATACATTGTTTTACTAATAAAGTGTATACAGTGTCTGACTAATAAAGTATATACAGTGTCTGACTAATAAAGTATATACAGTGTCTGACTAATAAAGTATATACAGTGTTTTACTAATAAAGTATATACAGAGTCTGACTAATAAAGTATATACAGTGTTTTACTAATAAAGTATATACAGTGTTTTACTAATAAATTATATACAGTGTTTTACTAATAAAGTATATACAGTGTTTTACTAATAAAGTATATACAGTGTCTGACTAATAAAGTATATACAGTGTTTACTAATAAAGTATATACAGTGTTTTACTAATAAAGTATATACAGTGTCTGACTAATAAAGTGTATACAGTGTTTTACTAGTAAAGTATATACAGTGTTTCACTAATAAAGTATATACAGTGTTTTACTAATAAAGTATATACAGTGTCTGACTAATAAAGTATATACAGTGTTTTACTAATAAAGTATATACATTGTTTTACTAATAAAGTGTATACAGTGTCTGACTAATAAAGTATATACAGTGTCTGACTAATAAAGTATATACAGAGTCTGACTAATAAAGTATATACAGTGTCTGACTAATAAAGTATATACAGTGTTTCACTAATAAAGTATATACAGTGTCTGACTAATAAAGTATATACAGTGTTTTACTTATAAAGTATATACATTGTTTTACTAATAAAGTGTATACAGTGTCTGACTAATAAAGTATATACAGAGTCTGACTAATAAAGTATATACAGTGTTTTACTAATAAAATATATACAGTGTCTGACTAATAAAGTGTATACAGTGTTTTACTAATAAAGTATATACAGTGTTTTACTAATAAAGTGTATACAGTGTTTTACTAATAAAGTATATAGTGTGCCTGACTAATAAAGTATATACAGTGTTTTACTAATAAAGTATATACAGTGTTTTACTAATAAAATATATACAGTGTCTGACTAATAAAGTATATACAGTGTCTGACTAATAAAGTATATACAGAGTCTGACTAATAAAGTATATACAGTGTCTGACTAATAAAGTATATACAGTGTTTTACTAATAAAGTATATACAGTGTTTTACTAATAACGTATATACAGTGTTTTACTAATAAAGTATATACAGTGTTTTCCTAATAAAGTGTATACAGTGTTTTACTAATAAAGTATATAGTGTGTCTGACTAATAAAGTATATACAGTGTTTTACTAATAAAGTATATACATTGTTTTACTAATAAAGTGTATACAGTGTCTGACTAATAAAGTATATACAGTGTCTGACTAATAAAGTATATACAGAGTCTGACTAATAAAGTATATACAGTGTCTGACTAATAAAGTATATACAGTGTTTTACTAATAATGTATATACAGTGTTTTACTAATAAAGTATATACAGTATTTTACTAATAAAGTATATACAGTGTTTTACTAATAAAGTATATACAGTGTTTTACTAATAAAGTGTATACAGTGTTTTACTAATAATGTATATACAGTGTTTTACTAATAAAGTATATACAGTGTCTGACTAATAAAGTATATACAGTGTTTTACTAATAAAATATATACAGTGTCTGACTAATAAAGTATATACAGTGTCTGACTAATAAAGTATATACAGTGTTTTACTAATAAAGTATATACAGTGTTTTACTAATAAAGTATATACAGTGTCTGACTAAAAAAGTGTATACAGTGTTTTACTAATAAAGTATATACAGTGTTTCACTAATAAAGTATATACAGTGTTTCACTAATAAAGTGTATACAGTGTTTTACTAATAAAGTATATACAGTGTCTGACTAATAAAGTATATACAGTGTTTTACTAATAAAGTATATACATTGTTTTACTAATAAAGTGTATACAGTGTCTGACTAATAAAGTATATACAGTGTCTGACTAATAAAGTATATACAGAGTCTGACTAATAAAGTATATACAGTGTTTCACTAATAAAGTATATACAGTGTTTCACTAATAAAGTATATACAGCGTTTTACTAATAAAGTATATACAGTGTTTTACTAATAAAGTATATACAGTGTCTGACTAATAAAGTATATACAGTGTTTTACTAATAAAGTATATACAGTGTTTTACTAATAAAATGTATACAGTGTCTGACTAATAAAGTATATACAGTGTTTTACTAATAAAGTATATACAGTGTCTGACTAATAAAGTATATACAGTGTTTTACTAATAAAGTATATACAGTGTCTGACTAATAAAGTATATACAGTGTTTTACTAATAAAGTATATACAGTGTTTTACTAATAAATTATATACAGTGTTTTACTAATAAAGTATATACAGTGTTTTACTAATAAAGTATATACAGTGTCTGACTAATAAAGTATATACAGTGTTTTACTAATAAAATATATACAGTGTCTGACTAATAAAGTATATACAGTGTTTTACTAATAAAGTGTATACAGTGTTTTACTAATAAAGTATATACAGTGTCTGAATAATAAAGTATATACAGTGTCTGACTAATAAAGTATATACAGTGTTTTACTAATAAAGTATATACAGTGTTTTACTAATAAAGTATATACAGTGTCTGACTAATAAAGTATATACAGTGTTTTACTAATAAAGTATATACAGTGTCTGACTAATAAAGTATATACAGTGTTTTACTAATAAAGTATATACAGTGTCTGACTAATAAAGTATATACAGTGTTTTACTAATAAAGTATATACAGTGTCTGACTTATAAAGTATATACAGTGTCTGACTAATAAAGTATATACAGCACAGTGTTTTACTAATAAAGTATATACAGTGTCTGACTAATAAAGTATATACAGTGTTTTACTAATAAAGTATATACAGTGTCTGACTAATAAAGTATATACAGTGTCTGACTAATAAAGTATATACAGTGTTTCACTAATAAAGTATATACAGTGCCTGACTAATAAAGTATATACAGTGTCTGACTAAAAAAGTATATACAGTGTTTTACTAATAAAGTATATACAGTGTTTTACTAATAAAGTATATACAGTGTCTGACTAATAAAGTATATACAGTGTTTTACTAATAAAATATATACAGTGTCTGACTAATAGAGTATATATAGTGTCTGACTAATAAAGTATATACAGTGTATTACTAATAAAGTATATACAGTGTTTTACTAATAAAGTATATACAGTGTCTGACTAATAAAGTGTATACAGTGTTTTACTAATAAAGTATATACAGTGTTTCTCTAATAAAGTATATACAGTCTTTCACTAATAAAGTATATACAGTGTTTTACTAATAAAGTATACATTGTTTTACTAATAAAGTGTATACAGTGTCTGACTAATAAAGTATATACAGTGTCTGACTAATAAAGTATATACAGAGTCTGACTAATAAAGTATATACAGTGTTTCACTAATAAAGTATATACAGTGTTTCACTAATAAAGTATATACAGTGTTTTACTAATAAAGTATATACAGTGTTTTACTAATAAAGTATATACAGTGTCTGACTAATAAAGTATATACAGTGTTTTACTAATAAAGTATATACATTGTTTTACTAATAAAGTGTATACAGTGTCTGACTAATAAAGTATATACAGAGCCTGACTAATAAAGTATATACAGTGTTTTACTAATAAAGTATATACAGTGTTTTACTAATAAAGTATATACAGTGTCTGACTAATAAAGTATATACAGTGTCTGACTAATAAAGTATATACAGTGTTTTACTAATAAAGTATATACAGTGTCTGACTTATAAAGTATATACAGTGTCTGACTAATAAAGTATATACAGCACAGTGTTTTACTAATAAAGTATATACAGTGTCTGACTAATAAAGTATATACAGTGTTTCACTAATAAAGTATATACAGTGTCTGACTAATAAAGTATACACAGTGTTTCACTAATAAAGTATATACAGTGTTTTACTAATAAAGTATATACAGTATTTTACTAATAAAGTATATACAGTGTCTGACTAATAAAGTATATACAGTGTTTTACTAATAAAGTATATACATTGTTTTACTAATAAAGTGTATACAGTGTCTGACTAATAAAGTATATACAGTGTCTGACTAATAAAGTATATACAGAGTCTGACTAATAAAGTATATACAGTGTCTGACTAATAAAGTATATACAGTGTTTTACTAATAAAGTATATACAGAGTCTGACTAATAAAGTATATACAGTGTTTTACTAATAAAGTATATACAGTGTTTTACTAATAAATTATATACAGTGTTTTACTAATAAAGTATATACAGTGTTTTACTAATAAAGTATATACAGTGTCTGACTAATAAAGTATATACAGTGTTTACTAATAAAGTATATACAGTGTTTTACTAATAAAGTATATACAGTGTCTGACTAATAAAGTGTATACAGTGTTTTACTAGTAAAGTATATACAGTGTTTCACTAATAAAGTATATACAGTGTTTTACTAATAAAGTATATACAGTGTCTGACTAATAAAGTATATACAGTGTTTTACTAATAAAGTATATACATTGTTTTACTAATAAAGTGTATACAGTGTCTGACTAATAAAGTATATACAGTGTCTGACTAATAAAGTATATACAGAGTCTGACTAATAAAGTATATACAGTGTCTGACTAATAAAGTATATACAGTGTTTCACTAATAAAGTATATACAGTGTCTGACTAATAAAGTATATACAGTGTTTTACTTATAAAGTATATACATTGTTTTACTAATAAAGTGTATTCAGTGTCTGACTAATAAAGTATATACAGAGTCTGACTAATAAAGTATATACAGTGTTTTACTAATAAAATATATACAGTGTCTGACTAATAAAGTATATACAGTGTTTTACTAATAAAGTATATACAGTGTTTTACTAATAAAGTGTATACAGTGTTTTACTAATAAAGTATATAGTGTGCCTGACTAATAAAGTATATACAGTGTTTTACTAATAAAGTATATACAGTGTTTTACTAATAAAATATATACAGTGTCTGACTAATAAAGTATATACAGTGTCTGACTAATAAAGTATATACAGAGTCTGACTAATAAAGTATATACAGTGTCTGACTAATAAAGTATATACAGTGTTTTACTAATAAAGTATATACAGTGTTTTACTAATAAAGTATATACAGTGTTTTCCTAATAAAGTGTATACAGTGTTTTACTAATAAAGTATATAGTGTGTCTGACTAATAAAGTATATACAGTGTTTTACTAATAAAGTATATACATTGTTTTACTAATAAAGTGTATACAGTGTCTGACTAATAAAGTATATACAGTGTCTGACTAATAAAGTATATACAGAGTCTGACTAATAAAGTATATACAGTGTCTGACTAATAAAGTATATACAGTGTTTTACTAATAATGTATATACAGTGTTTTACTAATAAAGTATATACAGTGTTTTACTAATAAAGTATATACAGTGTTTTACTAATAAAGTATATACAGTGTTTTACTAATAAAGTGTATACAGTGTTTTACTAATAATGTATATACAGTGTTTTACTAATAAAGTATATACAGTGTCTGACTAATAAAGTATATACAGTGTTTTACTAATAAAGTATATACAGTGTCTTACTAATAAAGTATATACAGTGTCTGACTAATAAAGTATATACAGTGTTTTACTAATAAAGTATATACAGTGTTTTACTAATAAAGTATATACAGTGTCTGACTAAAAAAGTGTATACAGTGTTTTACTAATAAAGTAGTATACAGTGTTTTCACTAATAAAGTATATACAGTGTTTCACTAATAAAGTTTATACAGTGTTTTACTAATAAAGTATATACAGTGTCTGACTAATAAAGTATATACAGTGTTTTACTAATAAAGTATATACATTGTTTTACTAATAAAGTGTATACAGTGTCTGACTAATAAAGTATATACAGTGTCTGACTAATAAAGTATATACAGAGTCTGACTAATAAAGTATATACAGTGTTTCACTAATAAAGTATATACAGTGTTTCACTAATAAAGTATATACAGTGTTTTACTAATAAAGTATATACAGTGTTTTACTAATAAAGTATATACAGTGTCTGACTAATAAAGTATATACAGTGTTTTACTAATAAAGTATATACAGTGTCTGACTAATAAAGTATATACAGTGTTTTACTAATAAAATATATACAGTGTCTGACTAATAAAGTATATACAGTGTTTTACTAATAAAGTGTATACAGTGTTTTACTAATAAAGTATATACAGTGTTTTACTAATAAAATATATACAGTGTCTGACTAATAAGGTATATACAGTGTCTGACTAATAAAGTATATACAGTGTTTTACTAATAAAGTATATACAGTGTCTGACTAATAAAGTATATACAGTGTTTTACTAATAAAGTATATACAGTGTCTGACTAATAAAGTATATACAGTGTTTTACTAATAAAGTATATACAGTGTCTGACTAATAAAGTATATACAGTGTTTTACTAATAAAGTATATACAGTGTCTGACTTATAAATTATATACAGTGTCTGACTAATAAAGTATATACAGCACAGTGTTTTACTAATAAAGTATATACATTGTCTGACTAATAAAGTATATACAGTGTCTGACTAATAAAGTATATACAGTGTCTGACTAATAAAGTGTATACAGTGTTTTACTAATAAAGTATATACAGTGTTTCTCTAATAAAGTATATACAGTCTTTCACTAATAAAGTATATACAGTGTTTTACTAATAAAGTATACATTGTTTTACTAATAAAGTGTATACAGTGTCTGACTAATAAAGTATATACAGTGTCTGACTAATAAAGTATATACAGAGTCTGACTAATAAAGTATATACAGTGTTTCACTAATAAAGTATATACAGTGTTTCACTAATAAAGTATATACAGTGTTTTACTAATAAAGTATATACAGTGTTTTACTAATAAAGTATATACAGTGTCTGACTAATAAAGTATATACAGTGTTTTACTAATAAAGTATATACATTGTTTTACTAATAAAGTGTATACAGTGTCTGACTAATAAAGTATATACAGAGCCTGACTAATAAAGTATATACAGTGTTTTACTAATAAAGTATATACAGTGTTTTACTAATAAAGTATATACAGTGTCTGACTAATAAAGTATATACAGTGTTTTACTAATAAAGTATATACAGTGTTTTACTAATAAAGTATATACAGTGTCTGACTAATAAAGTATATACAGAGCCTGACTAATAAAGTATATACAGTGTTTTACTAATAAAGTATATACAGTGTTTTACTAATAAAGTATATACAGTGTCTGACTAATAAAGTATATACAGTGTCTGACTAATAAAGTATATACAGTGTTTTACTAATAAAGTATATACAGTGTCTGACTTATAAAGTATATACAGTGTCTGACTAATAAAGTATATACAGCACAGTGTTTTACTAATAAAGTATATACAGTGTCTGACTAATAAAGTATATACAGTGTTTCACTAATAAAGTATATACAGTGTCTGACTAATAAAGTATACACAGTGTTTCACTAATAAAGTATATACAGTGTTTTACTAATAAAGTATATACAGTGTTTTACTAATAAAGTATATACAGTGTCTGACTAATAAAGTATATACAGTGTTTTACTAATAAAGTATATACATTGTTTTACTAATAAAGTATATACAGTGTCTGACTAATAAAGTATATACAGTGTCTGACTAATAAAGTATATACAGAGTCTGACTAATAAAGTATATACAGTGTCTGACTAATAAAGTATATACAGTGTTTTACTAATAAAGTATATACAGAGTCTGACTAATAAAGTATATACAGTGTTTTACTAATAAAGTATATACAGTGTTTTACTAATAAAGTATATACAGTGTTTTACTAATAAAGTATATACAGTGTTTTACTAATAAAGTATATACAGTGTCTGACTAATAAAGTATATACAGTGTTTACTAATAAAGTATATACAGTGTTTTACTAATAAAGTATATACAGTGTCTGACTAATAAAGTGTATACAGTGTTTTACTAGTAAAGTATATACAGTGTTTCACTAATAAAGTATATACAGTGTTTTACTAATAAAGTATATACAGTGTCTGACTAATAAAGTATATACAGTGTTTTACTAATAAAGTATATACATTGTTTTACTAATAAAGTGTATACAGTGTCTGACTAATAAAGTATATACAGTGTCTGACTAATAAAGTATATACAGAGTCTGACTAATAAAGTATATACAGTGTCTGACTAATAAAGTATATACAGTGTTTCACTAATAAAGTATATACAGTGTCTGACTAATAAAGTATATACAGTGTTTTACTTATAAAGTATATACATTGTTTTACTAATAAAGTGTATTCAGTGTCTGACTAATAAAGTATATACAGAGTCTGACTAATAAAGTATATACAGTGTTTTACTAATAAAATATATACAGTGTCTGACTAATAAAGTATATACAGTGTTTTACTAATAAAGTATATACAGTGTTTTACTAATAAAGTGTATACAGTGTTTTACTAATAAAGTATATAGTGTGCCTGACTAATAAAGTATATACAGTGTTTTACTAATAAAGTATATACAGTGTTTTACTAATAAAGTATATACAGTGTCTGACTAATAAAGTATATACAGTGTCTGACTAATAAAGTATATACAGAGTCTGACTAATAAAGTATATACAGTGTCTGACTAATAAAGTATATACAGTGTTTTACTAATAAAGTATATACAGTGTTTTACTAATAAAGTATATACAGTGTTTTCCTAATAAAGTGTATACAGTGTTTTACTAATAAAGTATATAGTGTGTCTGACTAATAAAGTATATACAGTGTTTTACTAATAAAGTATATACATTGTTTTACTAATAAAGTGTATACAGTGTCTGACTAATAAAGTATATACAGTGTCTGACTAATAAAGTATATACAGAGTCTGACTAATAAAGTATATACAGTGTCTGACTAATAAAGTATATACAGTGTTTTACTAATAATGTATATACAGTGTTTTACTAATAAAGTATATACAGTATTTTACTAATAAAGTATATACAGTGTTTTACTAATAAAGTATATACAGTGTTTTACTAATAAAGTATATACAGTGTTTTACTAATAAAGTGTATACAGTGTTTTACTAATAATGTATATACAGTGTTTTACTAATAAAGTATATACAGTGTCTGACTAATAAAGTATATACAGTGTTTTACTAATAAAATATATACAGTGTCTGACTAATAAAGTATATACAGTGTCTGACTAATAAAGTATATACAGTGTTTTACTAATAAAGTATATACAGTGTTTTACTAATAAAGTATATACAGTGTCTGACTAAAAAAGTGTATACAGTGTTTTACTAATAAAGTATATACAGTGTTTCACTAATAAAGTATATACAGTGTTTCACTAATAAAGTGTATACAGTGTTTTACTAATAAAGTATATACAGTGTCTGACTAATAAAGTATATACAGTGTTTTACTAATAAAGTATATACATTGTTTTACTAATAAAGTGTATACAGTGTCTGACTAATAAAGTATATACAGTGTCTGACTAATAAAGTATATACAGTGTTTCACTAATAAAGTATATACAGTGTTTCACTAATAAAGTATATACAGCGTTTTACTAATAAAGTATATACAGTGTTTTACTAATAAAGTATATACAGTGTCTGACTAATAAAGTATATACAGTGTTTTACTAATAAAGTATATACATTGTTTTACTAATAAAGTGTATACAGTGTCTGACTAATAAAGTATATACAGAGTCTGACTAATAAAGTATATACAGTGTTTTACTAATAAAATATATACAGTGTCTGACTAATAAAGTATATACAGTGTTTTACTAATAAAGTATATACAGTGTTTTACTAATAAAGTGTATACAGTGTTTTACTAATAAAGTATATAGTGTGTCTGACTAATAAAGTATATACAGTGTTTTACTAATAAAGTATATACAGTGTTTTACTAATAATATATATACAGTGTCTGACTAATAAAGTATATACAGTGTTTTACTAATAAAGTATATACAGTGTTTTACTAATAAAGTGTATACATTGTTTTACTAATAAAGTATATACAGTGTCTGAATAATAAAGTATATACAGTGTTTTACTAATAAAGTATATACAGTGTTTTACTAATAAAATGTATACAGTGTCTGACTAATAAAGTATATACAGTGTTTTACTAATAAAGTATATACAGTGTCTGACTAATAAAGTATATACAGTGTTTTACTAATAAAATATATACAGTGTCTGACTAATAAAGTATATACAGTGTTTTACTAATAAAGTGTATACAGTGTTTTACTAATAAAGTATATACAGTGTTTTACTAATAAAATATATACAGTGTCTGACTAATAAGGTATATACAGTGTCTGACTAATAAAGTATATACAGTGTTTTACTAATAAAGTATATACAGTGTCTGACTAATAAAGTATATACAGTGTTTTACTAATAAAGTATATACAGTGTCTGACTAATAAAGTATATACAGTGTTTTACTAATAAAGTATATACAGTGTCTGACTAATAAAGTATATACAGTGTTTTACTAATAAAGTATATACAGTGTCTGACTTATAAATTATATACAGTGTCTGACTAATAAAGTATATACAGCACAGTGTTTTACTAATAAAGTATATACATTGTCTGACTAATAAAGTATATACAGTGTCTGACTAATAAAGTATATACAGTGTCTGACTAATAAAGTGTATACAGTGTTTTACTAATAAAGTATATACAGTGTTTCTCTAATAAAGTATATACAGTCTTTCACTAATAAAGTATATACAGTGTTTTACTAATAAAGTATACATTGTTTTACTAATAAAGTGTATACAGTGTCTGACTAATAAAGTATATACAGTGTCTGACTAATAAAGTATATACAGAGTCTGACTAATAAAGTATATACAGTGTTTCACTAATAAAGTATATACAGTGTTTCACTAATAAAGTATATACAGTGTTTTACTAATAAAGTATATACAGTGTTTTACTAATAAAGTATATACAGTGTCTGACTAATAAAGTATATACAGTGTTTTACTAATAAAGTATATACATTGTTTTACTAATAAAGTGTATACAGTGTCTGACTAATAAAGTATATACAGAGCCTGACTAATAAAGTATATACAGTGTTTTACTAATAAAGTATATACAGTGTTTTACTAATAAAGTATATACAGTGTCTGACTAATAAAGTATATACAGTGTTTTACTAATAAAGTATATACATTGTTTTACTAATAAAGTGTATACAGTGTCTGACTAATAAAGTATATACAGAGCCTGACTAATAAAGTATATACAGTGTTTTACTAATAAAGTATATACAGTGTTTTACTAATAAAGTATATACAGTGTCTGACTAATAAAGTATATACAGTGTCTGACTAATAAAGTATATACAGTGTTTTACTAATAAAGTATATACAGTGTCTGACTTATAAAGTATATACAGTGTCTGACTAATAAAGTATATACAGCACAGTGTTTTACTAATAAAGTATATACAGTGTCTGACTAATAAAGTATATACAGTGTTTCACTAATAAAGTATATACAGTGTCTGACTAATAAAGTATACACAGTGTTTCACTAATAAAGTATATACAGTGTTTTACTAATAAAGTATATACAGTATTTTACTAATAAAGTATATACAGTGTCTGACTAATAAAGTATATACAGTGTTTTACTAATAAAGTATATACATTGTTTTACTAATAAAGTGTATACAGTGTCTGACTAATAAAGTATATACAGTGTCTGACTAATAAAGTATATACAGAGTCTGACTAATAAAGTATATACAGTGTCTGACTAATAAAGTATATACAGTGTTTTACTAATAAAGTATATACAGAGTCTGACTAATAAAGTATATACAGTGTTTTACTAATAAAGTATATACAGTGTTTTACTAATAAATTATATACAGTGTTTTACTAATAAAGTATATACAGTGTTTTACTAATAAAGTATATACAGTGTCTGACTAATAAAGTATATACAGTGTTTACTAATAAAGTATATACAGTGTTTTACTAATAAAGTATATACAGTGTCTGACTAATAAAGTGTATACAGTGTTTTACTAGTAAAGTATATACAGTGTTTCACTAATAAAGTATATACAGTGTTTTACTAATAAAGTATATACAGTGTCTGACTAATAAAGTATATACAGTGTTTTACTAATAAAGTATATACATTGTTTTACTAATAAAGTGTATACAGTGTCTGACTAATAAAGTATATACAGTGTCTGACTAATAAAGTATATACAGAGTCTGACTAATAAAGTATATACAGTGTCTGACTAATAAAGTATATACAGTGTTTCACTAATAAAGTATATACAGTGTCTGACTAATAAAGTATATACAGTGTTTTACTTATAAAGTATATACATTGTTTTACTAATAAAGTGTATTCAGTGTCTGACTAATAAAGTATATACAGAGTCTGACTAATAAAGTATATACAGTGTTTTACTAATAAAATATATACAGTGTCTGACTAATAAAGTATATACAGTGTTTTACTAATAAAGTATATACAGTGTTTTACTAATAAAGTGTATACAGTGTTTTACTAATAAAGTATATAGTGTGCCTGACTAATAAAGTATATACAGTGTTTTACTAATAAAGTATATACAGTGTTTTACTAATAAAATATATACAGTGTCTGACTAATAAAGTATATACAGTGTCTGACTAATAAAGTATATACAGAGTCTGACTAATAAAGTATATACAGTGTCTGACTAATAAAGTATATACAGTGTTTTACTAATAAAGTATATACAGTGTTTTACTAATAAAGTATATACAGTGTTTTCCTAATAAAGTGTATACAGTGTTTTACTAATAAAGTATATAGTGTGTCTGACTAATAAAGTATATACAGTGTTTTACTAATAAAGTATATACATTGTTTTACTAATAAAGTGTATACAGTGTCTGACTAATAAAGTATATACAGTGTCTGACTAATAAAGTATATACAGAGTCTGACTAATAAAGTATATACAGTGTCTGACTAATAAAGTATATACAGTGTTTTACTAATAATGTATATACAGTGTTTTACTAATAAAGTATATACATTATTTTACTAATAAAGTATATACAGTGTTTTACTAATAAAGTATATACAGTGTTTTACTAATAAAGTATATACAGTGTTTTACTAATAAAGTGTATACAGTGTTTTACTAATAATGTATATACAGTGTTTTACTAATAAAGTATATACAGTGTCTGACTAATAAAGTATATACAGTGTTTTACTAATAAAATATATACAGTGTCTGACTAATAAAGTATATACAGTGTCTGACTAATAAAGTATATACAGTGTTTTACTAATAAAGTATATACAGTGTTTTACTAATAAAGTATATACAGTGTCTGACTAAAAAAGTGTATACAGTGTTTTACTAATAAAGTATATACAGTGTTTCACTAATAAAGTATATACAGTGTTTCACTAATAAAGTGTATACAGTGTTTTACTAATAAAGTATATACAGTGTCTGACTAATAAAGTATATACAGTGTTTTACTAATAAAGTATATACATTGTTTTACTAATAAAGTGTATACAGTGTCTGACTAATAAAGTATATACAGTGTCTGACTAATAAAGTATATACAGTGTTTCACTAATAAAGTATATACAGTGTTTCACTAATAAAGTATATACAGCGTTTTACTAATAAAGTATATACAGTGTTTTACTAATAAAGTATATACAGTGTCTGACTAATAAAGTATATACAGTGTTTTACTAATAAAGTATATACATTGTTTTACTAATAAAGTGTATACAGTGTCTGACTAATAAAGTATATACAGAGTCTGACTAATAAAGTATATACAGTGTTTTACTAATAAAATATATACAGTGTCTGACTAATAAAGTATATACAGTGTTTTACTAATAAAGTATATACAGTGTTTTACTAATAAAGTGTATACAGTGTTTTACTAATAAAGTATATAGTGTGTCTGACTAATAAAGTATATACAGTGTTTTACTAATAAAGTATATACAGTGTTTTACTAATAATATATATACAGTGTCTGACTAATAAAGTATATACAGTGTTTTACTAATAAAGTATATACAGTGTTTTACTAATAAAGTGTATACATTGTTTTACTAATAAAGTATATACAGTGTCTGAATAATAAAGTATATACAGTGTTTTACTAATAAAGTATATACAGTGTTTTACTAATAAAATGTATACAGTGTCTGACTAATAAAGTATATACAGTGTTTTACTAATAAAGTATATACAGTGTCTGACTAATAAAGTATATACAGTGTTTTACTAATAAAATATATACAGTGTCTGACTAATAAAGTATATACAGTGTTTTACTAATAAAGTGTATACAGTGTTTTACTAATAAAGTATATACAGTGTTTTACTAATAAAATATATACAGTGTCTGACTAATAAAGTATATACAGTGTCTGACTAATAAAGTATATACAGTGTTTTACTAATAAAGTATATACAGTGTCTGACTAATAAAGTATATACAGTGTTTTACTAATAAAGTATATACAGTGTCTGACTAATAAAGTATATACAGTGTTTTACTAATAAAGTATATACAGTGTCTGACTAATAAAGTATATACAGTGTTTTACTAATAAAGTATATACAGTGTCTGACTTATAAATTATATACAGTGTCTGACTAATAAAGTATATACAGCACAGTGTTTTACTAATAAAGTATATACATTGTCTGACTAATAAAGTATATACAGTGTCTGACTAATAAAGTATATACAGTGTCTGACTAATAAAGTATATACAGTGTTTCACTAATAAAGTATATACAGTGCCTGACTAATAAAGTATATACAGTGTTTTACTAATAAAGTATATACAGTGTTTTACTAATAAAGTATATACAGTGTCTGACTAATAAAGTATATACAGTGTCTGACTAATAAAGTATATACAGTGTTTCACTAATAAAGTATATACAGTGTTTTACTAATAAAGTATATACAGTGTTTTACTAATAAAGTATATAGAGTGTCTGACTAATAAAGTATATACAGTGTTTTACTAATAAAGTATATACATTGTTTTACTAATAAAGTGTATACAGTGTCTGACTAAGGCCTAGATTTAGAGTTTGGCGTTAGCCGTGAAAACCAGCGTTAGAGGCTCCTAACGCTGGTTTTAGGCTACCGCCGGTATTTGGAGTCACTCAAAATAGGGTCTAACGCTCACTTTCCAGCCGCGACTTTTCCATACCGCAGATCCCCTTACGTAAATTGCGTATCCTATCTTTTCAATGGGATTTTTCTAACTCCGGTATTTAGAGTCGTTTCTGAAGTGAGCGTTAGACATCTAACGACAAAACTCCAGCCGCAGGAAAAAAGTCAGTAGTTAAGAGCTTTCTGGGCTAACGCCGGTTTATTAAGCTCTTAACTACTGTACTCTAAAGTACACTAACACCCATAAACTACCTATGTACCCCTAAACCGAGGTCCCCCCACATCGCCGACACTCGAAAAAAATTTTTTAACCCCTAATCTGCCGACCGCCACCTACGTTATCCTTATGTACCCCTAATCTGCTGCCCCTAACACCACCGACCCCTGTATTATATTTATTAACCCCTAATCTGCCCCCCTCAACGTCGCCTCCACCTGCCTACACTTATTAACCCCTAATCTGTCGACCGCAAAGCGCCGCCACCTACGTTATCCTTATGTACCCCTAATCTGCTGCCCCTAACACCGTCGACCCCTATATTATATTTATTGACCCCTAATCTGCCCCCCACAACGTCGCCTCCACCTGCCTACACTTATTAACCCCTAATCTGCCGACCGGACCTGAGCGCTACTATAATAAAGTTATTAACCCCTAATCCGCCTCACTAACCCTATCATAAATAGTATTAACCCCTAATCTGCCCTCCCTAACATTGCCGACACCTAACTTCAATTATTAACCCCTAATCTGCCGACCGAATCTCGCCGCTATTCTAATAAATGTATTAACCCCTAAAGCTAAGTCTAACCCTAATACTAATAACCCTAATAACCCCCCTAAGTTAAATATAATTTAAATCTAACGAAATTAATTAACTCTTATTAAATAAATTATTCCAATTTAAAGCTAAATACTTACCTGTAAAATAAATCCTAATATAGCTACAATATAAATTATAATTATATTGTAGCTATTTTAGGATTAATATTTATTTTACAGGTAACTTTGTATTTATTTTAACCAGGTACAATAGCTATTAAATAGTTAAGAACTATTTAATAGCTAAAATAGTTAAAATAATTACAAATTTACCTGTAAAAGAAATCCTAACCTAAGTTACAAATAAACCTAACACTAGACTATCAATAAATTAATTAAATAAACTACCTACAATTACCTACAATTAACCTAACACTACACTATCAATAAATTAATTAAATACAATAGCTACAAATAAATACAATTAAATAAACTAGCTAAAGTACAAAAAATAAAAAAGAACTAAGTTACAAAAAATAAAAAAATATTTACAAACATAAGAAAAATATTACAACAATTTTAAACTAATTACACCTACTCTAAGCCCCCTAATAAAATAACAAAGCCTCCCAAAATAAAAAAATGCCCTACCCTATTCTAAATTACTAAAGTTCAAAGCTCTTTTACCTTACCAGCCCTGAACAGGGCCCTTTGCGGGGCATGCCCCAAGAAATTCAGCTCTTTTGCCTGTAAAAAAACACATACAATACCCCCCCCCCAACATTACAACCCACCACCCACATACCCCTAATCTAACCCAAACCCCCCTTAAATAAACCTAACACTAAGCCCCTGAAGATCATCCTACCTTGTCTTCACCATTCCAGGTTCACCGATCGGTCCAGAAAAGCTCCTCCGATGTCCTGATCCAAGCCCAAGCGGGGGGCTGAAGAGGTCCATGATCCGGCTGAAGTCTTCATCTAAGCGGGCCAGAAGAGGTCTTCCATCCGATTGAAGTCTTCATCCAAGCGGCATCCATCCGGAGCGAAGCGGCAGCATCCTGAAGACCTCCACCGCGGAACATCCATCCTGGCCGACGACTGAACGACGAATGACGGTTCCTTTAAATGACGTCATCCAAGATGGCGTCCCTCGAATTCCGATTGGCTGATAGGATTCTATCAGCCAATCAGAATTAAGGTAGGAATATTCTGATTGGCTGATGGAATCAGCCAATCAGAATCAAGTTCAATCCGATTGGCTGATCCGATCAGCCAATCAGATTGAACTCGCATTCTATTGGCTGTACCGATCAGCCAATAGAATGCAAGCTCAATCTGATTGGCTGATTGGATCAGCCAATCGGATTGAACTTGATTCTGATTGGCTGATTCCATCAGCCAATCAGAATATTCCTACCTTAATTCCGATTGGCTGATAGAATCCTATCAGCCAATCGGAATTCGAGGGACGCCATCTTGGATGACGTCATTTAAAGGAACCGTCATTCGTCGTTCAGTCGTCGGCCAGGATGGATGTTCCGCGGTGGAGGTCTTCAGGATGCTGCCGCTTCGCTCCGGATGGATGCCGCTTGGATGAAGACTTCAATCGGATGGAAGACCTCTTCTGGCCCGCTTGGATGAAGACTTCAGCCGGATCATGGACCTCTTCAGCCCCCCGCTTGGGCTTGGATCAGGACATCGGAGGAGCTCTTCTGGACCGATCGGTGAACCTGGTATGGTGAAGACAAGGTAGGATGATCTTCAGGGGCTTAGTGTTAGGTTTATTTAAGGGGGGTTTGGGTTAGATTAGGGGTATGTGGGTGGTGGGTTGTAATGTTGGGGGGGGGGTATTGTATGTTTTTTTTTACAGGCAAAAGAGCTGAATTTCTTGGGGCATGCCCCGCAAAGGGCCCTGTTCAGGGCTGGTAAGGTAAAAGAGCTTTGAACTTTAGTAATTTAGAATAGGGTAGGGCATTTTTTAATTTTGGGGGGCTTTGTTATTTTATTAGGGGGCTTAGAGTAGGTGTAATTAGTTTAAAATTGTTGTAATATTTTTCTTATGTTTGTAAATATTTTTTTATTTTTTGTAACTTAGTTCTTTTTTATTTTTTGTACTTTAGCTAGTTTATTTAATTGTATTTATTTGTAGCAATTGTATTTAATTAATTTATTGATAGTGTAGTATTAGGTTAATTGTAGGTAATTGTAGGTAGTTTATTTAATTAATTTATTGATAGTCTAGTGTTAGGTTTATTTGTAACTTAGGTTAGGATTTCTTTTACAGGTAAATTTGTAATTATTTTAACTATTTTAGCTATTAAATAGTTCTTAACTATTTAATAGCTATTGTACCTGGTTAAAATAAATACAAAGTTACCTGTAAAATAAATATAAATCCTAAAATAGCTATAATATAATTATAATTTATATTGTAGCTATATTAGGATTTATTTTACAGGTAAGTATTTAGCTTTAAATTGGAATAATTTATTTAATAAGAGTTAATTAATTTCGTTAGATTTAAATTAAATTTAACTTAGGGGGGTGTTAGTATTAGGGTTAGACTTAGCTTTAGGGGTTAATACATTTATTAGAATAGCGGCGAGATTCGGTCGGCAGATTAGGGGTTAATAATTTAAGTTAGGTGTCGGCGATGTTAGGGAGGGCAGATTAGGGGTTAATACTATTTATGATAGGGTTAGTGAGGCGGATTAGGGGTTAATAACTTTATTATAGTAGCGCTCAGGTCCGGTCGGCAGATTAGGGGTTAATAAGTGTAGGTAGGTGGAGGCGACGTTGTGGGGGGCAGATTAGGGGTTAATAAATATAATATAGGGGTCGGCGGTGTTAGGGGCAGCAGATTAGGGGTACATAGGGATAATGTAAGTAGCGGCGGTTTACGGAGCGGCAGATTAGGGGTTAATAATAATATGCAGGGGTCAGCGATAGCGGGGGCAGCAGATTAGGGGTTAATAAGTGTAAGGTTAGGGGTGTTTAGACTCGGGGTACATGTTAGAGTGTTAAGTGCAGACGTAGGAAGGGTTACCGCATAGCAAACAATGGGGCTGCGTTAGGAGCTGAACGCGGCTTTTTTGCAGGTGTTTGGTTTTTTTTCAGCTCAAACAGCCCCATTGTTTCCTATGGGGGAATCGTGCACGAGCACGTTTTTGAGGCTGGCCGCGTCCGTAAGCAACTCTGGTATCGAGTTGAAGCTGCGTTAAAAATGCTCTACGCTCCTTTTTTAGAGCCTAACGCAGCCTTTATGTGGACTCTCGATACCAGAATTATTTTTATGGTGCGGCCAGAAAAAAGCCGGCGTTAGTTTTTCGGGTCGTTACCGAGAAAACTCCAAATCTAGGCCTAATAAAGTTTATACAGTGTCTGACTAATAAAGTATATACAGTGTCTGACTTATAAAGTATATACAGTGTTTTACTAATAAAGTATATACAGTGTCTGACTTATAAAGTATATACAGTGTCTGACTAATAAAGTATATACAGTGTTTTACTAATAAAATATATACAGTGTCTGACTAATAAAGTATATACAGTGTCTGACTAATAAAGTATATACAGTGTTTTACTAATAAAGTATATACAGTGTTTTACTAATAAAGTATATACAGTGTCTGACTAATAAAGTGTATACAGTGTTTTACTAATAAAGTATATACAGTGTCTGACTAATAAAGTATATACAGTGTCTGACTAGTAAAGTGTATACAGTGTTTTACTAATAAAGTATATACAGTGTCTGACTAATAAAGTATATACAGTGTCTGACTAATAAAGTATATACAGTGTTTTACTAATAAAGTATATACAGTGTCTGACTAATAAAGTATATACAGTGTCTGACTAATAAAGTGTATACAGTGTTTTACTAATAAAGTATATACAGTGTCTGACTAATAAAGTATATACAATGTATTACTAATAAAGTCTATACAGTGTCTGACTAATAAAGTATATACAGTGTTTTACTAATAAAGTATATAGTGTTTTACTAATAAAGTGTATACAGTGTCTGACTAATAAAGTATATACAGTGTTTTACTAATAAAGTATATACAGTGTTTTACTAATAAAGTATATACAGTGTCTGACTAATAAAGTATATACAGTGTCTGACTAATAAAGTATATACATTGTTTTACTAATAAAGTATATACAGTGTCTGACTAATAAAGTGTATACAGTGTTTTACTAATAAAGTATATACAGTGTTTTACTAATAAAGTATATACAGTGTCTGAATAATAAAGTATATACAGTGTCTGACTAATAAAGTATATACAGTGTTTTACTAATAAATTATATACAGTGTCTGACTAATAAAGTGTATACAGTGTTTTACTAATAAAGTATATACAGTGTTTTACTAATAAAGTATATACAGTGTCTGACTAATAAAGTGTATACAGTGTTTTACTAATAAAGTATATACAGTGTTTTACTAATAAAGTATATACAGTGTCTGACTAAGAAAGTATATACAGTGTTTTACTAATAAAGTATATACAGTGTCTGACTAATAAAGTATATACAGTGTCTGACTAATAAAGTATATACAGTGTTTTACTAATAAAGTATATACAGTGTTTTACTAATAAAGTGTATACAGTGTCTGACTAATAAAGTATATACAGTGTCTGACTAATAAAGTATATACAGAGTCTGACTAATAAAGTATATACAGTGTTTCACTAATAAAGTATATACAGTGTTTCACTAATAAAGTATATACAGTGTTTCACTAATAAAGTATATACAGTGTTTAACTAATAAAGTATATACAGTGTTTTACTAATAAAGTGTATACTGTGTTTTACTAATAAAGTATATACAGTGTCTGACTAATAAAGTATATACAGTGTTTTACTAATAAAGTATATACAGTACAGTGTTTTACTAATAAAGTATATACAGTGTCTGACTAATAAAGTATATACAGTGTTTTACTAATAAAGTATATACAGTACAGTGTTTTACTAATAAAGTATATACAGTGTTTTACTAATAAAGTATATAAAGTGTTTTACTAATAAAGTGTATACAGTGTCTGACTAATAAAGTATATACAGTGTTTTACTAATAAAGTATATAAAGTGTTTTACTAATAAAGTATATACAGAGTCTGACTAATAAAGTATATACAGTGTTTTACTAATAAAGTATATACAGAGTCTGACTAATAAAGTGTATACAGTGTTTTACTAATAAAGTGTATACAGTGTTTTACTAATAAAGTATATACAGTGTTTTACTAATAAAGTATATACAGTGTTTTACTAATAAAGTATATACAGTGTTTTACTAATAAAGTATATACAGAGTCTGACTAATAAAGTATATACAGTGTTTTACTAATAAAGTATATACAGTGTTTTACTAATAAAGTATATACAGAGTCTGACTAATAAAGTATATACAGTGTTTTACTAATAAAGTATATACAGTGTTTTACTAATAAAGTATATACAGTACAGTGTTTTACTAATAAAGTATATACAGTGTTTTACTAATAAAGTATATAAAGTGTTTTACTAATAAAGTGTATACAGTGTCTGACTAATAAAGTATATACAGTGCTTTACTAATAAAGTAATTACAGTGTTTTACTAATAAAGTATATACAGTGTTTTACTAATAAAGTGTATACAGTGTCTGACTAATAATGTGTATACAGTGTCTGACTAATAAAGTATATACAGTGTTTTACTAATAAAGTATATACAGTGTTTTACTAATAAAGTATATAAAGTGTTTTACTAATAAAGTGTATACAGTGTCTGACTAATAATGTGTATACAGTGTCTGACTAATAAAGTATATACAGTGTTTTACTAATAAAGTATATACAGTGTTTTACTAATAAAGTATATACAGTACAGTGTTTTACTAATAAAGTAGTTCTAGGAGGAATAGCTTCTGCCGCAGGAAGTTTAAGAAGTACAGATGCCTGAAATCTCTACACCTGCACAAACGCTCACCCAAGCATGACACTAGGCTGATTCTGTTTAATCAGGGACTGCCTATTTATGCTAAGAAATGAAGCATTTCATTAACGTCTATTTTAACGATGTGCTAATTCTCTGGAGAACCAGACTGATATTCTCTTTCTTTTACAAACAACCCTGAAGTAATTGTGCCCTGATTCTGTGTATAAAATACAAATCACACAAACACATACAATTGTTCTACAAACCACAGGGTTGGTTACAGTACAGGATATCTGGGGCTTTGAACAATCGTGTACATCAATACTTAGAAACCGATTTCATCTTTAGAACTTACAAATAAACTTATCAAGTGAACATCAGAATGAAAAGCCCTGACCTCAATATATTATTATTACAGTCTGAGTAGACAGGAAATAATTTGCTTTTGAAGTTACACCATAAATGGCTCACAAGATGAAAATTACAACAGACTCACAAGTTAATGGATAATAAATTAAATAAAACTGAGATTAAACACTGTTTGCTTTTATGTAAATCTGTGTTTGTAACACTAAGTGAGACCAGATAGCAAATGATGTAACCTGCAGCATTTTGAACATCTAGGTAGAGAATTTAGATGTGGATTTGTTTTGTTACGAATGCAAATTTGTTAATGAAACACGAATACTCGTTTCATTTTCACAAAACAAATATTCGAAAGTATGCACCTCAAAGTTTAAAGAAAATGAAGAAATAATGATGAAATTCATCACTATTCATCCGTTTTCCTTTAAATGACCTTAGGTGTTAAAAATACTTACCTCTAGTCTAGTGCACTGGAAAGATGCACTTATCCCGACCTTCTTGACAGAGCCCCAGCCGCGCTCACAGGAGGTTTAGCATGGCAGATCTCAGGACAGGTCGTGGAATCCGCCGCCCTAACCCTCCTATTCGCATGCCCTGGGGCTTTGTGAAGAAGGTCGAGATTAGCACAGCTTTCCAGCGCACTAGAGGTAATTATAATGCTACAGGGGAACGTATTCACCTTTAGAACATTTTCACCTGTTCAAAACAGCCAATAGGATGAGAGCTACTGAAATCCTATTGGCTGATTTGTACAGTCAATAGGATTTCCGTAGCTCTCATCCTATTGGCTGTTTAAATCAGCCAAAAGGATTTCAGTAGCTCTAATCCTATTGGCTGTTTAAATCAGCCAATAGGATTTCAGTAGCTCTCATCCTATTGGCTGTTTAAATCAGCCAATAGGATTTCAGTAGCTCTCATCCTATTGACTGATTTGAATTTGAAGAATCAAATCAGCCAATAGGAATGCAAGGTATGCCCTTTTTTAACAGGTACCTTGCATTTAACATCAGTGTACGGCGGTGATCGTATGAAGAGGTTGCTCCACGCAGGATGTCATCGCCGGTCCTGGATAGCTCCACTCCGCACTGCCAGGATGAAGATAGAAGACGTCCCCGTGATGGATGAAGATGTCGCCGCCTGGATGAATACTTCTCGCTGCCAAGATAAAGACTTCTCGCCGCCTAGATGGAGATGGATGTCCGGACTTCAGGAACCGTAAGTAGATATTCAGGGGTTAGTGTTAGTTTTCTTTTATTTTTTGGGATTTTTTTTTTTTAGATTAGGGCTTTGGGCTTGTAAAAGAGCTGAATGCCCTTTTAAGGGCAATAAAAGAGCTGAATGCCCTTTTAAGGGCAATAAAAGAGCTGGAGGCCCTTTTAAGGGCAATAAAAGAGCTGAATGCCCTTTTAAGGGCAATAAAAGAGCTGGATGCCCTTTTAAGGGCAATGCTCATACAAATACCCCTTTAGAGGAAATGGGTAGCTTAGGTTTTTTTTAAACTTAGGTTTGTTATTTTTGGGGGTTGGGTGGGTGGGGGGGGTTACTGTTGGGGGGGAATTTGTATTTTTTTCTACGTAAAAAAAGCTGTTTAATTTAGGGCAATGCCCTACAAACGGCCCTTTGAAGGGCTATTGGTAGTGTAGGTTAGGGTGTGTTTTTATTTTGGGGGGGTCTTTTTTATTTTTATAGGGCTATTATCTTAGGTGTAATTGTTTTTATTTTTAAAAATTTCGTTCATTATTTTTTGTAATGTTAGATTTTTTTTATTTTTTCGTAGTATTAGGTTTTTTTAAATTTGTAATTTCGTTTTTTTATAGGGTAGTTTTTATATTATTTTAATAGAATAGCAATGTTAGGTTAATTTATAGTTTAATGTTATTACTTTTTTTACTTCACAAGTAAGTTTTTATTTATTTTAAGATAGCTATATTGTAACTTTCAATTTAAAGTTAGGGGCTGTTAGGATTAGGGGTTAATAATTTAATTTAGTGTTTTGCGATGTGGGGCTGGCGGTTTAGGGGTTAATAGGTTTAGTTTATTAGTTAAGATGTGGGGGGCTGGTGGTTTAGGGGTTAATAGGTTTATTTAGTGTCTGCGATGTCAGGGGACAGCGGATTAGGGGTTAATCATTTTATTTAGTGTCGGCGATGTCAGAGAGCGGCGGATTAGCGGTTACTAGACTTAATTAGTATTGGTGATGTGGGTGGGCGGTGGATTAGGGGTTAATAGCTTTATTTAATAGTCGTGATGTGGGTGGGCTGCAGATTAGGGGTTAATAGCTTTATTTAATAGTCGTGATGTGGGTGGGCGGCAGATTAGGGGTTAATAGGTTTAAGGACAAAATCTAGAGAAAGGTAAAGTAGAGACTTTAATAAAGTGACTACAAACAACGTATTTATTGTATAAAGATAAGTTAATATATTTCATCATAAAGATGCTTAAACATAGTGCTTATCAAATCGTGCATACACATAGCAGGCAGGTATTTGCAAACCTATAGAAGACAAATGAACCAAGAAAGTACTCAGAAGCAAATGTATATTGCAAACCTACATATCAATTCAGAAACAATTGCAGAAGAACACACAATTCTCACTTTAGCTAACAAGACAACGGCCTCTAGTTATCAACGTGTCTACTTTACCTGCCTTCGCCGGCCCAATACGCCCGCCTAAGCTCGCCTACCATCGCCACCGCGGACCTGAAAAATCTCGCCAAAGTTATTAATAAATCTGTCAAAAAGCCGCGCACCAAGTACAGGGCGATGAGCAGCGGACTGTGATAGTTATCACTCATCCGATCTCGCTGCTCTTTGGCTTTTTGACAGCTTTATTGACAAGCTGTCACTAAGCACCCACACTAACTATACTGTTCTACCCCCTATACCGGCGCCTCCGGAGAACCCCGCAACTAAATAAAGTTATTAACCCCTAAACCGCCGCTCCTAGACCCCGCCGCAACTATAATAAATGTATTAACCCCTAAACCACGGCTCCCGGAGCCCACCGCGACCTACATTATACCTAGTATCCCCTATCCTGCCCCCCCTATACCGCCGCCACCTATAATAAATTTATTAACCCCTATCCTGCCGATCCCGGACCCCGCCGCAACTAAATAAATTGTTTAACCCCTAAACCGCCGCTCCCGGACCCCGCCACCACCTATATTAAACTTATTAACCCCTAATCTGCCCCCCCTACACTGTCGCCACCTATAATACATTTATTAACCCCTATCCTGCCCCCCACTACACCGCCGCCACTATAATAAAATTATTAACCCCTAAACCTAAGTCTAACCCTAACCCTAACACCCCCCTAACTTAAATATTAATTAAATACATCTAAATAAATTTAACTCTTATTAAATTAATTATTCCTATTTAAAACTAAATACTTACCTGTAAAATAAACCCTAAGATAGCTATTTTAGGATTTATTTTTATTTTACAGGTAACTTTGTATTTATTTTAGCTAGTTAGAATAGTTATTAAATAGTTATTAACTATTTAATAACTACCTAGCTAAAAGAAATACAAAATTACCTGTAAAATAAATCCTAACCTAAGTTACAAGTAAACCTAACACTACACTATCATTAAATTAATTAAATAAATTACCTACAATTAACTACAATTAAATACAATTAAATAAACTAACTAAAGTACAAAAAATAAAAAAAGCTAAGTTACAAAAAATAAAAAAAATAAGTTACAAACATTTCAAAAATATTACAACAATTTTAAGCTACTTACACCTAATCTAAACCCCCTAATAAAATAACAAATCCCCCCAAAATAAAAAATTCCCTACCCTATTCTACATTAAAAAGTTAACAGCTCAATTACCTTACCAGCCCTTAAAAGGGCCTTTTGCGGGGCATGCCCCAAAGAAAACAGCTCTTTTGCCTGTAAAATAAAAGTACAACCCCCCCAACATTAAAACCCACCACCCACATACCCCTACTCTAACCCAAACCCCTCTTAAATAAACCTAACACTACCCCCCTGAAGATCATCCTACCTTTAGCCGTCTTCAGCCAGCCGACCACCGATGGAACCGAAGAGGAGATCCGGAGCGGCAGAAGTCATCATCCAAGGGGTGCTGAAGAAGTCTTCCATCCGAGTGAAGTCATCATCCAGGCAGCGTCTTCAAATCTTCATCCATCCGGAGCGGAGCGGAGCCATCTTCAGACGAGCCTACGCGGAGACATCTTCTTCCACCGACGACTGAACGACAAATGACGGTTCCTTTAAGTGACGTCATCCAAGATGGCGTCCCTCGAATTCCGATTGGCTGATAGGATTCTATCAGCCAATCGGAATTAAGGTGGGAAAAATCTGATTGGCTGGAAGAAGATGGCTCGTCTGAAGATGGCTCCGCTGCGCTCCGGATGGATGAAGATTGAAGACGCCACCTGGATGATGACTTCAATCGGGTGGAAGACTTCTTCAGCGCCCCTTGAATGATAACTTCTGCCGCTCCGGATCTCCTTTTCGGTTCTATCGGTGGTCGGCTGGCTGAAGACGGCTAAAGGTAGGATGATCTTCAGAGGGGTAGTGTTAGGTTTATTTAAGGGGGGTTTGGGTTAGAGTAGGGGTATGTGGGTGGTGGGTTTTAATGTTGGGGGGGGGGGTTGTATTTTTTTTTTTTACAGGCAAAAGAGCTGTTTTCTTTGGGGCATGCCCCGCAAAAGGCCCTTTTAAGGGCTGGTAAGGTAATAGAGCTGGTAACTTTTTAATGTAGAATAGGGTAGGGAATTTTTTTATTTTGGGGGATTTGTTATTTTATTAGGGAGCTTAGATTAGGTGTAAGTAGCTTAAAATTGTTGTAATATTTTTTAAATGTTTTTTTTTATTTTTGAAAACTTTTTTTTATTTTTTGTACTTTAGTTAGTTTATTTAATTGTAATTAATTGTAGTTATTTGTAGGTAATTTATTTAATTAATTTAATGATAGTGTAGTGTTAGGTTTAATTGTAACTTAGGTTAGGATTTATTTTACAGGTAATTTTGTATTTATTTTAGCTAGGTAGTTATTAAATAGTTAATAACTATTTAATAGATATTGTACCTAGTTGAAATAAATACAAAGTTACCTGTAAAATAAATATAAATCCTAAGATAGCTACAATATAATTATTATTTATATTGTAGCTATATTAGGGTTTATTTTAAAGGTAAGTATTTAGTTTTAAATAGGAATAATTTAGTTAATAAGAGTTATAATATTTAGATTTATTTAATTAATATGTAAGTTAGGGGGGTGTTAGGGTTAGGGTTAGACTTAGGTTTAGGGGTTAATAATTTTATTATAGTTGCGGCGGTATAGGGGGGGCAGGATAGGGGTTAATAAATTTATTATAGGTGGCGACGGTGTAGGGGGGGCAGATTAGGGGTTAATAAGTTTAATATAGGTGGCGACGGGAGCGGAGGTTTAGGGGTTAATACATTTATTATAGTGGCGGCGGTGTAGGGGGGGACAGATTAGGGGTTAATAGGTATTATGTAGGTGGCGGTGGGCTCTGGGAGCGGCGGTTTAGGGGTTAATACATTTATTATAGTTGCGGCGGTGTCCGGGAGCGGCGGTTTAGGGGTTAATAACTTTATTTAGTTGCGGCGGTGTAGGGGGGGACAGATTAGGGGTTAATATGTATAATATAGCTTGCGGTGGGCTCCGGGTGCGGCGGTTTAGGGGGTAATACATTTATTTAGTTGCGGCGGTGTAGGGGGGGACAGATTAGGGGTGTTTAGACTCGGGGTACATGTTAGGGTGTTAGGTGCAGACATCTCCCATAGGAATCAATCGGATGTCGGGCAGCAGCGAACATGAACTTTCGCTATGGTCAGACTCCCATTGATTCCTAAGGGATCCGCCGCCTCCAGGGCGGCGGTTTGAAAACCAGGTACGCTGGGCCGGAAAAGTGCCGAGTGTACCTGCTAGTTTTTAGATAACTATCAAAAGTAGTCAGATTGTGCCGAACTTGTGTGCGGAACATCTGGAGTGACGTAAGAATCGATCTGTGTCGGAGTCCGGCGGATCGAAGCTTACGTCACAAAATTATACTTTTGCCGGTGTAAAGGGCTTGATAACTAAGGCGAATCAGCCTCGCCACAAATACATTGCGGAATTCCAGCGTATTTGAGGTTGACGGCTTGATAACTAGGGGACAACACCTCCACTAGAGGATGGTTACGCAGATTGAGCGCAAAAATCAGCCATCATAGTGATCTATGAGGATCTATGTCTGTTAGTAACACTATCTAGGTCTCAAATAATACCAAATATCAAAAGAATGCAAGCCAATTAATTGCAAACAAATGTATTCAATTGTACACAAAGTTATTAGTACAAGGTTTTGTCATATCCTATAAAGCAGTTTATTAACTGCAAAACGGAAAATGTCATATATTTATTTTCTTGCAGCTGCCCTGTCTTCTATGTAGGTAAAACGAGACGCATGCTAAAGGACAGGGTGACTGAACATAGGGATGATATAAAAGCAGCAAGAGAAGGAGAAATTAAAAGTGGAGTGGCGTTGCATTTTGCAACTTACCATAACTGTACCCTAACTGACCTTAAAGTAACAGGTATTGAAGCTTGTTCCCTTTTTGGGAGAGGAGGGGATATTTACAATATACTCCACAAAAAAGAGACAGAATGGATGTACAAGCTTCAAATTGTCACTCCAAAAGGTCTAAATGAAAAGGTTGAATTTGCAGCGTTCCTTTAACTTGCTATTCAGCTTAGAAAGCTAATGTACTTACACGTAAAAAAACATTTTTATATGAACCATATTGATGGTCCATGTCTATTCAGTTCACAAAAAAGGTGCTTTTTTAAGTTCAAAAACTAAATTGAAAGGGAAAAAAAATAAATAATTCTCTAATAATATTGAACTAGTAGTTATAAAATATGTTTTTAAGACACTTGAACCATACGTTTTGATGTATATACATAATAATCTTTTAAAAATATGTTTCCTTTTTATATTATTTTTCTGTCTGTTATTGCTATACATGCTTTATTTGAAGATATGCTAAATGCTATCAGCATTAGCATACTAAAGTATTGTTTTGTTGTTCACTAAATATTTCACCTTTCCTGAGGAGGGGGCATGAACAAAGGCAGCCCTTTCTACTGGTTATAAGTTTAAAAGTGACATACAATTAGATTACTCCATGCCCGGTAAATAACCAGCTGAGGCTCAATCAAACAACCGTTTGCCCTGAGGAAACCCCAATGACGTTGTGGTCACGTGGGGGGTGAAACGCGCATCGGCAGTGATGTAATTGGAGGAGGATGTTTTGTTGCAGACCTTACAGATGGCTACAGCGTTTTTAAGCTTGTAGCAACTAAGGTGGATCCCTATTGGCTAAATGCCGGTTGCCAATGGCCGTGCTTGTTTGTCAAACAACCCTTTGGAGCCCGATGTCGGCATCCAGAAGGAGACAAGCCGCCTGAGCGTTTGTATCTGTTGACATAAGTAATTAAATTCACATTTCTTGCTTATGGACATTGTGTGTTCAAGTCACGATATAATCATATGGAGAATTCAACATAAATGTGTGAAACACTACCAGGACTGTACTTACGCCAAGTCCTAAACAGGGTCCAATGAACTATCCATTTCTATCACTTGCTGCAATTTATCTACGCTGGATTATGTACTATTTATTTCACTAATATCGTTATGGTACATTAAGACTCGTTTTGGGAGTGTGTACGTAGATCCTGCCACATATTTATATTTCATGACACCGAATACTGTAGTTTCACCCCTGTATAGAAGTCAGACTGCACAGGCTCTATATGTAACTGTATATAGAAATCAGATTGTACAGACTCTATATGTAACTGCATTTAGAAGTAAGTTTGCACAGGCTCTATATGTAACTGTATATAGAAGTCAGACTGCACAGACTCTAAATGTAACTGTATATTGAAGTCAGACTGCACAGACTCTATATGTAACTGTATATAGAAGTCAGATTGCACAGGGTCTATATGTAACTGTATATAGAAGTCAGACTGCACAGGCTCTATATGTAACTGTATACAGAAGTCAGACTGCACAGGCTCTATATGTAACTGTATATAGAAGTCAGAGTGCACAGGGTCTATATGTAACTGTATATAGAAGTCAGAGTGCACAGGCTCTATATGTAACTGTATACAGAAGTCAGACTGCACAGGCTCTATATGTAACTGTATATAGAAGTCAGAGTGCACAGGGTCTATATGTAACTGTATACAGAAGTCAGACTGCACAGGCTCTATATGTAACTGTATATAGAAGTCAGAGTGCACAGGGTCTATATGTAACTGTATATAGAAGTCAGAGTGCACAGGGTCTATATGTAACTGTATACAGAAGTCAGACTGCACAGGCTCTATATGTAACTGTATATAGAAGTCAGAGTGCACAGGGTCTATATGTAACTGTATATAGAAGTCAGAGTGCACAGGGTCTATATGTAACTGTATACAGAAGTCAGACTGCACAGCCTCTATATGTAACTGTATATAGAAGTCAGAGTGCACAGGGTCTATATGTAACTGTATATGGAAAAGGAGGTACCCTGTGCCCACAGTCTGTGAGATGGTCTGACCCCCTATTACTGTATATAGTGACACTGTTTAACCCACCAATACTGTATATAGTGAGTCAGTGACACAGTCTGTAATCTGCCAGTGAGATGGCTGGCGTGACCCTACCCGCCCCAGTACTTTATAAAGTAACCACAGTAGTCTGTGACATGGTCCAGCCCCCCTGTACTGTATATATTGGTACTGTATAGACTGACACTGTTTACCCCCTGCCCCCCCATGCTGTAGTAACAAGGTCTGCAATTTGCTGGTTCCACAAACATACACACACACATACATGCATAAATACACACACAGTTACATACATACATACACACATAAACACCAATGGGTAAAACAAAAACACTAACCCCTGTAGTCAGAGACACTAGTGAAGCATAATGTCACACTGACATGATATCAGTGCAGGCAGTGGCAGGTCAACGTTTTTTATTGTAAAAAAAATAAAAAAATATTTTTCTTTTTAAGCTGGGCCCCCACCCTTGGAGGCCCAGTCACAATTGCGACTTTTGCACCCCCTGTAGTTTCACCCCTGTATAGAAGTCAGACTGCACAGGCTCTATATGTAACTGTATATAGAAATCAGATTGTACAGACTCTATATGTAACTGCATTTAGAAGTAAGTTTGCACAGGCTCTATATGTAACTGTATATAGAAGTCAGACTGCACAGACTCTAAATGTAACTGTATATTGAAGTCAGACTGCACAGACTCTATATGTAACTGTATATAGAAGTCAAACTGTACAGGCTCTATATGTAACTGTATATAGAAGTCAGACTGCACAGGCTCTATATGTAACTGTATATAGAAGTCAGACTGCACAGGCTCTATATGTAACTGTATATAGGAGTCAGACTGCATAGGCTCTATATGTAACTGTATATATGAGTAAGACTGCATAGGCTCTATATGTAACTGTATATAGAAGTCAGACTGCACAGGCTCTATATGTAACTGTATATAGGAGTCAGACTGCATAAGCTCTATATGTAACTGTATATAAAAGTCAGGCTGATCAGGCTCTATATGTAACTGTATATAGGAGTCAGACTGGACAGGATCTATATGTAACTGTATATAGAGGTCAGACTGCTCAGGCTATATATATGTAACTGTATATAGACGTCAGACTGCACAGACTCTATATTTAACTGTATATAGAAGTCAGACTGCAAAGGCTCTATATGTAACTGTATATAGGAGTCAGACTGCACAGACTATATGTGTAACTGTATATAGAAGTCAGACTGCACAGGCTGTATTTCTAACTGTATATAGAAGTCAGACTGCACAGGCTCTATATGTAACTGTATATAGGATTCAGACTGCACAGGCTCTATATGTAACTATATATAGGAGTCAGACTGCACAGGCTCTATATCTAACTGTATATAGAAGTCAGACTGCAGAGGCTATAGATATGTAACTGTATATAGAATTCCAACTGCACAGGCTCTATATGTAACTGTATATAGAAGTCAGACTGCACAGACTCTATATGTAACTGTATATAGAGGTCAGACTGCTCAGGCTATATATATGTAACTGTATATAGAAGTCAGACTGCACAGACTCTATATGTAACTGTATATAGAAGTCAGGCTGATCAGGCTCTATATGTAACTGTATATAGGATTCAGACTGGACAGGATCTATATGTAACTGTATATAGAGGTCAGACTGCTCAGGCTATATATATGTAACTGTATATAGAAGTCAGACTGCACAGACTCTATATTTAACTGTATATAGAAGTCAGACTGCAAAGGCTCTATATGTAACTGTATATAGGAGTCAGACAGCACAGGCTATATGTGTAACTGTATATAGAAGTCATACTGCTCAGGCTATATATATATATATGTGTGTGTAACTGTATATAGAAGTCAGACTGCACAGGCTGTATTTCTAACTGTATATAGAAGTCAGACTGCACAGGCTCTAAATGTAGCTATATATAGGAGTCAGACTGCACAGGCTCTATATGTAACTGTATATAGAAGTCAGACTGCAGAGGCTATAGATATGTAACTGTATATAGAATTCCAACTGCACAGGCTTTATAGGTAACTGTATATAGAAGTCAGACTGCACAGACTCTATATGTAACTGTATATAAAAGTCAGACTGCAAAGGCTCTTTATGTAACTGTATATAGAAGTCAGACTGCACAGGCTCTATATGTAACTGTATATAGAAGTCAGACTGCACAGGGTCTATATGTAACTGTATACAGAAGTCAGACTGCACAGGCTCTATATGTAACTGTATATAGGAGTCAGACTGCATAGGCTCTATATATAACTGTATATAGAAGTCAGACTGCACAGGCTCTATATGTAACTGTATATAGAAGTCAGACTGCACAGACTCTATATGTAACTATATATACAAATCAGACTGATCAGGCTCTATATGTAACTATATATAGGAGTCAGACTGAACAGGCTCTATATGTAACTGTATATAGAAGTCAGACTGCACAGGCTCTATATGTAACTGCATATAGAAGTCAGACTGCACAGACTCTATATGTAACTGTATATAGAAGTCAGACTGCACAGACCCTATATGTAACTGTATATAGAAGTCAGACTGCACAGACTCTATATGTAACTGTATATAGAAGTCAGACTGCACAGACTCTATATGTAACTGTATATAGAAGTCAGACTGCACAGGCTCTATATGTAACTGTATATAGAAGTCAGACTGCACAGGCTCAATATGTAACTGTATATAGGAGTCAGACGGCATAGGCTCTATATGTAACTGTATATAGAAGTCAGACTGCACAGGCTCTATATGTAACTGTATATAGAAGTCAGACTGCACAGGCTCAATATGTAACTGTATATAGAAGTCAGACTGCACAGACTCTATATGTAACTATATATACAAATCAGACTGATCAGGCTCTATATGTAACTATATATAGGAGTCAGACTGAACAGGCTCTATATGTAACTGTATATAGAAGTCAGACTGCACAGGCTCTATATGTAACTGAATATAGAAGTCAGACTGCACAGACTCTATATGTAACTGTATATAGAAGTCAGACTGCACAGACCCTATATGTAACTGTATATAGAAGTCAGACTGCAAAGGCTCTATATGTAACTGTATATAGGAGTCAGACTGCAAGGCTCTATGTGTAACTGTATATCGAAGTCATACTGCTCAGGCTATTTATATATATGTATATATATATATATATATATATATATATATATATATATATATATATATATATATATATATATATATATATATATATAAAACTGTATATAGAAGTCAGACTACACAGGCTCTTTATTTAACTGTATATAGAAGTCAGACTGCACAGGCTCTATATATAACTGTATATAGAAGTCAGACTGCACAGGCTCTATATGTAACTGTATATAGAAGTCAGACTGCACAGACTCTATATGTAACTATATATACAAATCAGACTGATCAGGCTCTATATGTAACTATATATAGGAGTCAGACTGAACAGGATCTATATGTAACTGTATATAGAAGTCAGACTGCACAGGCTCTATATGTAACTGCATATAGAAGTCAGACTGCACAGACTCTATATGTAACTGTATATAGAAGTCAGACTGCACAGACCCTATATGTAACTGTATATAGAAGTCAGACTGCACAGACTCTATATGTAACTGTATATAGAAGTCAGACTGCACAGACTCTATATGTAACTGTATATAGAAGTCAGACTGCACAGGCTCTATATGTAACTGTATATAGAAGTCAGACTGCACAGGCTCAATATGTAACTGTATATAGGAGTCAGACGGCATAGGCTCTATATGTAACTGTATATAGAAGTCAGACTGCACAGGCTCTATATGTAACTGTATATAGAAGTCAGACTGCACAGGCTCAATATGTAACTGTATATAGAAGTCAGACTGCACAGACTCTATATGTAACTATATATACAAATCAGACTGATCAGGCTCTATATGTAACTATATATAGGAGTCAGACTGAACAGGCTCTATATGTAACTGTATATAGAAGTCAGACTGCACAGGCTCTATATGTAACTGCATATAGAAGTCAGACTGCACAGACTCTATATGTAACTGTATATAGAAGTCAGACTGCACAGACCCTATATGTAACTGTATATAGAAGTCAGACTGCAAAGGCTCTATATGTAACTGTATATAGGAGTCGGACTGCAAGGCTCTATGTGTAACTGTATATCGAAGTCATACTGCTCAGGCTATTTATATATATGTATGTATATATATATATATATATATATATATATATATATATATATATATATATATATATATATATAAAACTGTATATAGAAGTCAGACTACACAGGCTCTTTATTTAACTGTATATAGAAGTCAGACTGCACAGGCTCTATATGTAACTGTATATAGAAGTCAGACTGCACAGGCTCTATTTGTAACTGTATATAGGAGTCAGACTGCACAGGCTCTATATGTAACTGTATATAGAAGTCAGACTGCACAAGCTCTATATGTAACTGTATATAGAAGTCAGATTGCACAGGCTCTATATGTAACTTATAAAGAAGTCAGACTGCACAGGCTCTATATGTAACTGTATATAGAAGTCAGACTGCACAGGCTATATATATATATATATATATATATATATATATATATATATATATATATATATATATATATATATATATATATAGAACTGTATATAGAAGTCAGACTGCACAGGCTCTTAAGGGATTAAATGCCCTACATCTCCTGAGTGTCTGCTTGTAACCTAACTTACCATAACTTAACACTTAACATAACTTTATTAAATAATAAATAACAACACAACACAGTTTGTGGGTGAAAGATCCGTGGGTCGCATTTATTGGTACCAGCCGTGGAACTGGCAGGTAACTTAACCACGGGTGGCGGCAATCGGAGCCTACATTCTAACTATGAATAACCCCTTCTAGAAAATGGCCAAGGGACACTGCTGCAGACCACAAGGCGGAGATACTCACGCAGCTTTATATTTAGGGGTTTCTCGGCCCAACAATAATCAGCCTGAGCACGCCCAAGCATACCAAGCCTGTGACGTCACCCTGGCCGTTACTCAAACCTCCTTCCAGTCTGCCGCCGTGATCCTGACCACCCGCCAGATTAGGGTGCAAGCATTAGAAACTCCAAACCTGTAGGTCCAGCCTTGACTTGACGAACAGCATGTCAATAACTGGGGAGTTCAAAATTACCGTCTTCGGACTTAGGGAAGTAGCTCGAGTAACCCTCTTCCAGCCTCAGAAACCTAGTCTTGAATAGAGACCTAATGAAAACCGATTGCCGCCTTCTATATACTTATTCGAATTAATAGTGCATTACAATCTCCAATCAGTAATGCAGAGAATCAAATCAATAATGCATTACAAGTGCCAATCCGTAATGCATAACGAATCCAATCAATGATGCATAACAAAACAAAACAACAGTGCATAACAAATTCAACAACAGTGCATAATAGGGATGGGAGGGTGGGGAAAGATCTTCTGGGAGTCCACAGGAACAAAGAGGAAGTGGAATCCCTGCACATCCCTCTTATAAGGTTAGTAAACCCCTCCCAACACAATGCAACATTGTAACTAACACACACACACAGCAGCACTCACTCCTCCAGGCCTTAACCCTTAGCTACGTTCCGGGCTATTTGCCCTGCACTTTCTTAAGGGATTAAATGCCCTACATCTCCTGAGTGTCTGCTTGTAATCTAACTTATCATAACTTAACATAACTTTATTAAATAATAAATAACAACACAACACAGTTTGTGGGTGAAAGACCCATGGGTCGCATTTATTGGTACCAGCCGTGGAACTGGCAGGTAACTTAACCACGGGTGGCGTCAATCGGGGCCTACATTCTAACTATGAATAACCCCTTCTAGAAAATGGCCAAGGGACACTGCTGCAGACCACAAGGCGGAGATACTCATGCAGCTTTATATTTAGGGATTTCTCGGCCCAACAATAATCAGCCCGAGCACGCCCAAGCATACCAAGCCTGTGACGTCACCCTGACCACAATGGCCGTTACTCAAACCTCCTTCCAGTCTGCAGCCGTGATCCTGACCACCCGCCACAAGAGACTGACCTGCATATTCAATGGTCCTGACTCTTGCCGCCACCCTATACTCTTAGGAGTAACTCCTGCCTGATGTTCTGCAAGAACAAATCTACTCCTGCCTGTTCTAAATGAACCCCATCCTGCCTATACAAACCCTTATGGGCTGCAGAGATGTTCCCGTGCTCTACCACAAAACCCTCAAGTTCAACTACCTGCTTCCTCAGGTCCCTATTGATCTTTTTCCTGACCTGGAAAGCTGCCTTATGACACACCATGTGTCTCCATCTTAATCTAGGGATCACATTCGACCACCCGATTCTCACACCTGGAAACCAGAGTTTGAACTGCCTCAGGTTTGACTGCATTGCCCGAATTAGATCCAATGTGGGAATGGCCCCCACATCGTTGCCGCCAGCATGTATTATCAGAATGTGGGGTTTCTCCCAACTTCTCACAGCAGTCTGGAGCAATGCAGGCAGATCTGCCCAGGCCAAGCCTCTGCGCCCTAGCCAACGCAACACAGCCCTGGACGAAGGAAATCCTAGCTGCTGTCCTCCTGGCACGGCTGCAGCTCTAATTGCGGCCCAATGCACATATGAATGGCTGACGATCCACACCCGTACAGGACCTGGACGTGTTTCTGAAAACAAAGAAAACAAGAGTTAGCCTGCTTGCAGTGGACCAGATCCTCAACAAACCTTGGCCCATTACCTTTAGGTATCACCCCCGCAAGCCCCCTAACCCTTGCATACTTGACCCTTGATCCCCGCTCTCAAACATACAGCGGCCTAACATAGGACTTATACCACCGTGACCACCACCGCCCCAATGAGCGGATGCGATCCGAGGACCAACCCAGCTCTGCAGCCATCGTCGCTGCCCCAACTCGGAAGGAGTGTGGGGCAATCCGAGACCCGTAAAGACCAGCCGTTTGCGCTACCCTACCTAAAACCTTCCCAAACTGGTATCTGGTCAGCGGGTCCCCGTTGGCATGTATTAGAAACCTGGAGGAGCCTCCTGGCCGCACTTCCAGGTAAGATGACACTAGCCTTACTGGGCAACAGGTAACGCCCGGCTGCCCCTGCAAGGAAAGCCAAGCCCCCCGGCCCTCCTGGTCGGTTTTTGACCTGGGAATGAACAATAGCACGGAGTCATCCACCAGTCTGACATGATTGTGCATGACCCCCCTGTGGCCGCCGTTTTGGCTCACGGTACCAACTCGCCCACCCTTAATGCGCCGTGAAACGCCAGGCCGAAGGCCGCCTCGAAGAGCCGAGCCTCGAAAGGTGAGGAACATATCTCTGGTAGGACCGCCAGCAACTTTACCAGCCGTTCCGCCATAATGGGCTCCCTTGGGTCCCGTCGTGGAACCTCCAGACAGCCCCACCCCCCAATAAGCTGCTTTACAAGGAAGGAGCGTGACTTGTCTTTAAACGCGTACAGCCTGCAGAAGAAAGCCACAGCCGATAGCCTAGCGACCACCGCCCCCTTTTTTGCTCGCTTACCTCTCAGGTTCGCCAGCCAGTACAACAGAAACCCCTGTTCACCCTCACAGGAAGGGAACTCACGTAGGTCGCAGAAACCTACCCACTCGCTCCAGTACCTCACGTATGCCGACCATGTGCTGGGTGTCAACGAAGCCCGCAACAGAGGAATCAGTTGCTGTAGTCCCTCGCCATCTGCCACAAAAAGAGAGGGCAAGAAAGACCATTAGGCGCCGCGGCAGAAGCCGCAGCCCTAAATGCCTCCCACTGGAAGCGAGACAATGCATCAGCAACTATATTCTGCACCCCTGGCACGTGCCGGGCCCTAAAGTCAATGTTCCATTGCAAACATCTCAACACCAGGTGTTGCAGATAATGCACCACCACAGGCGATGAAGCTGAAAGCCTGTTAATAGCAAATACCACGCTGAGATTATCCGTCCAGAAAATCACAGCCCTGTTACTAAACAGGTGACCCCATAGTTCCACTGCCACCAGTATAGGAAACAGTTCCAGAAAGCAAAGATTGCGTGTAAGCCCTCTGTCCGCCCACTCGGTCGGCCAGGGCTCCACACTCCATGCCCCCTCAAAGTAAGCCCCATACCCGGATGCTCCAGCGGCGTCCGTGAACAGATGCAGTGATTGGTTAGATATTGGATCACCTCGCCACATGCAAATGCCGTTAAAGTCCTGGAGAAACCTCTCCCAGACCAGCAAATCCGCCACAAGATCCCTCGTGATGCGAATGCGCGATGCCGGAGCCCTACCTCCCCCCAAGAACTGCTCTAACCGCTTGCTAAACACCCTACCCCACGGGATAACTCTCCCCGCGAAGTTAAGGAGACCAAGGAGCGACTGCAGCTCCCGAAGCGAACACGTCGGTGCCGAAACCATAGCACAGACTGTCGCCAACATCTTGGCAACCTTTTCTTTAGGCAACCTACACTCCCCTGCCACCGAATCAATTTCGATGCCTAAGAACGTCAAACACGTGCACGGTCCCTCCGTCTTATCCTCTGCTAGAGGAACCCCAAACCTGGCCATCATGAACCTCATGACTTTCATTAAAGAGGCACATTCTTGCGAGTTGGCCGCCCCAACCAGGAGAAAATCGTCCAAATAGTGCACAACTCTGTCACTCCCAGCCACCTAGACCACCGCCCAGTGCAGGAAAGTGCAGAATGCTTCGAAATACGCGCAGGATATTGAACAGCCCATGGGCAGACAACGGTCAACATAATAACCCCCTTCAAACCAACACCCCATCAGCCTGAAGGATGATGGGTGAATCGGGAGAAGCCGGAACGCGGATTCTATGTCTAACTTCGCCATCAAGGCTCCAGGGCCCCGTTCCCTGACCATAGCCAGCGCGTCGTCAAACGACTGGTAACGGACTGAGCTCAATTCCTCCGGAATGGCGTTGTTTACCGACCGCCCTGACGGATAAGAGAGGTGCTGTATAAGCCAGAACTTACCCGTTTCCTTTTTGGGGACGACCCCCAGCGGGGAAATAACTAAGTCCCGCAGTGGTAATTCCCCGAAAGGGCCTGCAACCCTACCCAAGGCCACTTCTTTTCCCAACTTCTCCCTGACTGCCTCAGGGTACTGAGAAGCCAATTTCAGGTTCTTCCTGTCTCGTGCTCCCACTACACGGCCTACTACCGGTGATAATGAAACCCTCGCGCAAGCCGCTATCCAACAGCTGAGCAGCCGCCCTGTCCGGGTACCTGCTCAACCATTTGCCAATAACCTGGACCCTAAGGGGCGAATCCGCCCTTACTCCCAGCGCCTCCCTTGCCCCCAAACCGATCAGTCTGGGTATCTCGCTTCTTGGAGCAATCAGCTCCAGGGTGTTGTCCGCTGCAGAACTTACAGACGTGTTTGAACGTGCACGATGTGCCCCGCTTGCACGCTTTGTCCTGATACCGCCAGCACACACCCCCTTGCTGCCGTCGAAATCGCAATGTCTGCCAACTCCCCGGCGATACCGCTGTGGAGCCCCCCTGCGCCCTCCGTTCCGCATCAAGATGCGTCCAGAGGTGCAAATCCATTGTGCCAAAGTCAAGCAATGGGTTGCCCACCTTCTTCCGATATAGCATATCGTACTCTCTCCACGCACCATCAGCAAACTTTCTGTGTATCACATCAATGGTGTCGACATACTTAAAGAGGGCAGTCCCCTGATCGGGAAACCTCTCCAAGTAGCAAGTGGCGTAGACCCGGAAACACCGATGCCACTCCTCAAGTGTATCGGGCCTCCTAAATTTCTTAGGGCCCGTACCGTCCTCCGCCATTTCCTTAAACTTAAAAGCCTCTGCCGACAGCTCAAACATGTTCACATACTTACCGTCCTGGATACGCTTCACCGTCTTAGACTTGAGGTGTGCATGCAAACTGTGTACCTGGCACGAATAAGTATCCCCATGTACCGCTGCCTTTCTCTTCACCGCCTGTGGTGACCCCCCAGCAACCCCTAGGAGTTAAGATGACTGCGCCACACTACTGGCATTGCCCTCCCCCTGATTGCCCCTACTCATCTTTCTCAACATTCTATACATCCTCCTATGCCCTTTCATGTGCAAACCCAGGGACCCATCGATCTCAGACCCTGAACCTGACCCACTAGAGCTGGAGGAATTACACCGCCCCCTGCAGCTCCCGAAGCGAACACGTCGGTGCCGAAACCATAGCACAGACTGTCGCCAACATCTTGGCAACCTTTTCTTTAGGCAACCTACACTCCCCTGCCACCGAATCAATTTCGATGCCTAAGAACGTCAAACACGTGCACGGTCCCTCCGTCTTATCCTCTGCTAGAGGAACCCCAAACCTGGCCATCATGAACCTCATGACTTTCATTAAAGAGGCACATTCTTGCGAGTTGGCCGCCCCAACCAGGAGAAAATCGTCCAAATAGTGTACAACTCTGTCACTCCCAGCCACCTAGACCACCGCCGAGTGCAGAAAAGTGCAGAATGCTTCGAAATACGCGCAGGATATCGAACAGCCCATGGGCAGACAACGGTCAACATAATAACCCCCTTCAAACCAACACCCCATCAGCCTGAAGGATGATGGGTGAATCGGGAGAAGCCGGAACGCGGATTCTATGTCTAACTTCGCCATCAAGGCTCCAGGGCCCCGTTCCCTGACCATAGCCAGCGCGTCGTCAAACGACTGGTAACGGACTGAGCTCAATTCCTCCGGAATGGCGTTGTTTACCGACCGCCCTGACGGATAAGAGAGGTGCTGTATAAGCCAGAACTTACCCGTTTCCTTTTTGGGGATGACCCCCAGCGGGGAAATAACTAAGTCCCGCAGTGGTAATTCCCCGAAAGGGCCTGCAACCCTACCCAAGGCCACTTCTTTTCCCAACTTCTCCCTGACTGCCTCAGGGTACTGAGAAGCCGATTTCAGGTTCTTCCTGTCTCGTGCTCCCACTACACGGCCTACTACCGGTGATAATGAAACCCTCGCGCAAGCCGCTATCCAACAGCTGAGCAGCCGCCCTGTCCGGGTACCTGCTCAACCATTTGCCAATAACCTGGACCCTAAGGGGCGAATCCGCCCTTACTCCCAGCGCCTCCCTTGCCCCCAAACCGATCAGTCTGGGTATCTCGCTTCTTGGAGCAATCAGCTCCAGGGTGTTGTCCGCTGCAGAACTTACAGACGTGTTTGAACGTGCACGATGTGCCCCGCTTGCACGCTTTGTCCTGATACCGCCAGCACACACCCCCTTGCTGCCGTCGAAATCGCAATGTCTGCCAACTCCCCGGCGATACCGCTGTGGAGCCCCCCTGCGCCCTCCGTTCCGCATCAAGATGCGTCCAGAGGTGCAAATCCATTGTGCCAAAGTCAAGCAATGGGTTGCCCACCTTCTTCCGATATAGCATATCGTACTCTCTCCACGCACCATCAGCAAACTTTCTGTGTATCACATCAATGGTGTCGACGTACTTAAAGAGGGCAGTCCCCTGATCGGGAAACCTCTCCAAGTAGCAAGTGGCGTAGACCCGGAAACACCGATGCCACTCCTCAAGTGTATCGGGCCTCCTAAATTTCTTAGGGCCCGTACCGTCCTCCGCCATTTCCTTAAACTTAAAAGCCTCTGCCGACAGCTCAAACATGTTCACATACTTACCGTCCTGGATACGCTTCACCGTCTTAGACTTGAGGTGTGCATGCAAACTGTGTACCTGGCACGAATAAGTATCCCCATGTACCGCTGCCTTTCTCTTCACCGCCTGTGGTGACCCCCCAGCAACCCCTAGGAGTTAAGATGACTGCGCCACACTACTGGCATTGCCATCCCCCTGATTGCCCCTACTCATCTTTCTCAACATTCTATACATCCTCCTATGCCCTTTCATGTGCAAACCCAGGGACCCATCGATCTCAGACCCTGAACCTGACCCACTAGAGCTGGAGGAATTACACCGCCCCCTAGGTAAACCAATTTGTAACTCACCAGAGGACGCACCCGATGTGGCCTGGCCTTGTCCAGAAGCACTGCTGACTCCTCTCGGCACGAGAGCTCCGGAACTCTGAGTCGCCATGTCCCTGCTGGATGAGGATGTCCTGGGTACCTGCAAAATAGAAGCCAAGAGGGGAGTACCTCGGGAAGAGCCAGCCGTCTCCTCCCCATCCCCCCTTCCCCAGATTCTAGATACCCTTCCCGGTCGCTGTCACTCACACCGCATGCCAAACTCACATCATCATCCGTACTGGTGGCCAGCCCACTAGCAGAATCCTCCCTAAATCTCACGGTCCTACTCCGGCCCTGAGACTTCGATCCCCTGGCCTGTCTCACCAACCCCCTCCCCGGGCTCTCCAGGCCTTCCCCAGGGCCATCGCTAATGCTAGCATGCCCCCTTTTAACAGCCCCTCTCGTGGCTATTTGCCCCGACCGTGCTGGTGAGGTCCTGCTGGGCATCATTATACCCTGCAGGCCTTGCTCCTGGGGCTCCACTACCACGGTGTCACCCCTTGAGCTAAGTGCCACAACGGCCCCCTTATGTGCGGTCTTAGCCGCGGGGGCCTTTTCTTTACTTTGGGCCGCGGCGTGTGCGGGAGCCGCCTTAGCTTTGCCCCCTCCTAACGTAGGCCGCGAGGAGGGTGCCCTCTCGGCATCCCCTCCTTTATTGCTGGTTCCCGCTGCGGCTCTTGTGCACACTCCCTGCTGCGCCACCTGCCCCGCTTCCTCATTTTTACTTGCCCCATGACTCCTCGCTGCTGCCCCCTGTCCCGGCCTGCCATGCGCCACCTCAGCCTCCTGAGGCCTAGCTGTCTTGCCCCCAAGAGCGGGTGTCCCCCCCCGAGGTGCTCCCTTCTTACCTCCGGAGCCAGGGGGGAACGATCCGCTCGGTTCGCCGGCCAGATTGTGAGTGCCGCGAGCGGAAGTGACGTCACCGGAAGTGACGTAAGGACGCGCGACGCCACGGAAGTTAACGCGGCGGCCATTTTGGATGCCACGAGGGACGACGAACCGGAGGCCTGCACACTACCATAGGCCGAAGCCTGGGCCTGAAGTACCGCCGGACCCGACGACGCACCCGAGAGGACCAATGCTAAGGACTGCAAGAGGGACACCGCCGCCGCCACCGATTCCCCGGAGAGGACCACCGCCGCAGGTAAGGCCGCACTGCTCCCACTACCAACGCCAACGGAACCCTCCCCAGAGGTACCCAAACCCCTTATGGCCTCGCTGGGCCCCACAACTACAGGCCCCTGCCTAAGGCCTACTCCGGAACCCCAGGGTGCATCACCGGGACCCCCGGAGCAGAAACCGGAGCTCCCCTGGGACCCCCTAGATGCTACGCCTGACCCGCCTAGCGCGCCTGCTCGCCCCTCAGGCCCTATCTCCCCTGGGGGCCGACACTCCAACCCGACAGGCTGATAAGCCTGCCCGGGCCCACCATCCCCTACTAAATTCTCCCGTGAAGGAGAAGAAAATAACACAGGGCTACCCTCCCCCCTAAGGGAGAAACGGGCAGACACAGCACAGACCCATGGCCCAGACCCACCGTGACATTTCCAGATGGGGATGGTGCGACCCAATCAACGTCCTCTAACTCCATTTCTTCCCATTCTCCAGATTCGCCTTCCATTGGAAAATGCTGCAAACTGCTAAGCTGAAAGATCTTCTGGGAGTCCACAGGAACAAAGAGGAAGTGGAATCCCTGCACATCCTTCTTATAAGGTTAGTAAACCCCTCCCAACACAATGCAACATTGTAACTAACACACACACACAGCAGCACTCACTCCTCCAGGCCTTAACCCTTAGCTACGTTCCGGGCTATTTGCCCTGCACTTTCTACATGTAACTGTATATAGAAGTCAGACTGCACACGCTCTATATGTAACTGTATATAGAAGTCAGATAGCACACGCTCTATATGTAACTTTATACAGAAGTCAGATTGCACAGGCTCTATATGTAACTGTATATAGAAGTCAGACTGCACTGGGTAGTTTCTGTTGTCATTATGATTTAAAAAGAGTAAACACAGTTGATTGAAAATAAATGGCTGCACATGCTCTATATGTAACTGTATATAGAAGTCAGACTGCACAAGCTCTATATGTAACTGTATATAGGAGTCAGACTACACAGGCTCTATATGTAACTGTATATAGAAGTCAGACTGCACAGGCTCTATATGTAACTGTATATAGAAGTCAGGCTGATCAGGCTCTATATGTAACTGTATATAGGAGTCAGACTGGACAGGCTCTATATGTAACTGTATATAAAAGTCAGACTGCAAAGGCTCTTTATGTAACTGTATATAGAAGTCAGACTGCACAGACTCTATATGTAACTGTATATAGAAGTCAAACTGCACAGACTCTATATGTAACTGTATATAGAAGTCAGGCTGATCAGGCTCTATATGTAACTGTATATAGAAGTCAAACTGCACAGACTCTATATGTAACTGTATATAGAAGTCAGGCTGATCAGGCTCTATATGTAACTGTATATAGGAGTCAGACTGGACAGGCTCTATATGTAACTGTATATAGAAGTCAGACTGCTCAGGCTATATATATGTAACTGTATATAGAAGTCAGACTGCACAGACTCTATATTTAACTGTATATAGAAGTCAGACTGCAAAGGCTCTATATGTAACTGTATATAGGAGTCAGACTGCACAGGCTCTATGTGTAACTGTATATATGTCATACTGCTCAGGCTATATATATGTAACTGTATATAGAAGTCATACTGCTCAGGCTATATATATGTAACTGTATATAGAAGTCAGACTGCACAGTCTATATTTTTAACTGTATATAGAAGTCAGACTGCACAGACTCTTTAATTAACTGTATATGGAAGTCAGACTGCACAGGCTCTATATGTAACTGTATATAGAAGTCAGACTGCACAGGCTCTATTTGTAACTGTATATAGGAGTCAGACTGCACAGGCTCTATATGTTACTATATATAGGAGTCAGACTGCACAGGCTCTATATGTAACTGCATAAAGAAGTCAGAATGCAGAGGCTATAGATATGTAACTGTATATAGAATTCCAACTGCACAGGCTCTAGAGGTAACTGTATATAGAAGTCAGACTGCACAGGCTCTATATGTAACTGTATATAAAAGTCAGACTGCGAAGGCTCTTTATGTAACTATATATAGAAGTCAGACTTCACAGACTCTATATGTAACTGTATATAGGAGTCAGACTGAACAGGCTCTATATGTAACATTCACAGACCCACTTTCAGCTGACACTGCCCTCTGCTTCAGCTGAATGTTAAAGTATACTTACAACAAGTCTTTAAAGAACATTCACAGACCCACTTTCAGCTGACACTGCCCTCTGCATCAGCTGACTTATAAAGTATACTTACAACAAGTCTTTAAAGAACATTCACAGACCCACATCTCAGCTGACACTGCCCGCTGCATCAGCTGAATTATAAAGTATACTTACAACAAGTCTTTAAAGAACATTCACAGACCCACATCTCAGCTGACACTGCCCTCTGCATCAGCTGACTTATAAAGTATACTTACAACAAGTCTTTAAAGAACATTCACAGACTCACATTTCATCTGACACTGCCCTCTGCATCAGCTGACTTATAAAGTATACTTACAACAAGTCTTTAAAGAACATTCACAGACCCACTTTCAGCTGACACTGCCCTCTGCTTCAGGTAGTCTCTGGAAGATATTTATCTCATTATATTTCTTCCCTGTTACTAATAATGTGTATGATGTAATATGTATTGGCTATTTTTTTTATTCTGTATTTTAAATGCATATTGGAGCACATTGATGGGCCATATATCTTGCTTGTTAAATGGTTTTATTTTCCTCAATGGATACCTCTCTTATCTCAATAATTTGTGATCTTTCCCTGTGTTTTTTGCCTGTACAGACCAATCTAACACTAATTTATCTCTCCCCCAGCTGAATTATAAAGTATACTTACAACAAGTCTTTAAAGAACATTCACAGACCCACATTTCAGCTGACACTGCCCTCTGCATCAGCTGAATTATAAAGTATACTTACAACAAGTCTTTAAAGAACATTCACAGACCCACATTTCAGCTGACACGGCCCTCTGCTTCAGGTAGTCTCTGGAAGATACACAAAATTGGCTAAGGCACAATATTTCTGTGAAAATCTGCACAATAATATATCTAACCCTAAAAAGTTTTGGAAACTCATAAATAACTTACAAAATCCACCAATCCACTCCCAACCCTCCACTGTCAATGTGGATAACCAAAACCTGCAACTCCCCTTAGAAGTAGCAAATGCCTTTAACAATTATTTTGTCGGATGCTCCACCACCCTGATTGACAAACTAATAAATGGCACGCATCCTGAAGCTACAAATGCGGATCAGGCCCCACTAAAACAGCAAAGACCCAATATAGAGAAGTTCAATTTTAGACCTGTACCCCTCAATGTCATTAAGAAACACCTCAATAATCTAAAAATGAAAAACCAGTCAGGACCTGATCAAATCCCAGCAATGCTGTTGAAGCTCAGTGCGCCGGCAATTGCTAAGCCTGTCACAACCCTAATTAACGAATCCTTGGTGTCTGGATACATACCCAAACTCTGGAAAACTGCAAGAGTAGTGCCTATTCTTGGTTTCTAACTATCGCCCTATATCATTGCTCCCAGTATTGTCAAAAATCTTAGAAAAATGCGTCCATACGCAATAATGCGAGTATTATCAACTTTCTAACTATCTGACCCTTGATCAATCAGGTTTTAGACCGAATCACTCCACTACAACTGCCCTCCTAAAAGTTTGCAACGACATCCAAACTGGCATGGAACAAGGAGACCTAACTGGAGCTATTTTCCTTGATTTTGCAAAGGCTTTTGACACAGTGGACCATGACATACTACTTCTCAAACTAAAAAACTCTGGTATTGGTGATCGTCCGTTAACCTGGTTTAAATCATATGTATCGGATCTGTTACGGTTACCCTTAGTCTCGCTGAGAGATGGACCGCTTAGTAGCCTGGATCCCTATTGCTAAAGAGGGGAGAAGCTGCTTTCCATAGAAATCTATATGAGTCTCGCAAATATAGAATAATCTCCCTTAGCTGCAGTACAGCTAGGATACCCTTCTGCCCACAAAAACGAGTCAACGCTGCGATTGAGGGTCAAAACAAGAACTCAGGACTGGGATGCCCAGCCTGCTTTTTATTAAGGTTACATGCACACAGGGCACTCCCAGGGGGAGAGGGGGGGAAGCACAAAATCCCCCATCACACATTTAGATAGAGAGCACTGTCCTTTGACAGGCCACAATAGGATTACAGTACTTAAGATAACAAGTTTACAAGTTCATCTTATCAATTAGCAGTCTGGCTCCAGAGGTGATTAGACAATAGTTTCTAAAAGCTGAAAAAAAAAGAGTTAACTCTTTATGAAATGAAACTTGTTACGGTTTTCTTGGAGCCCTTCTTAGGCGCTGGCTTGCTGGTTCAGGCATTGCTGCTGGGAAATAAGCTTTTCACAACAAAATAACTAATGCTTCTGTAACATTGCTCCCTTTCTGTGGAACACTCTGGCAGACACGGTCTGACCCCTTTTCGGGGCAGACTAAGGCTGTCCAGACCGCTGGTTATGCGGGGCTGAGGTCGGTTTGTCTGGACAACCCGTCGGCGTTGCCATTCTGTTTCCCAGGTCTGTAAGTAATGGTGAAATTGAAGGTTTGCAACGATAAGCTCCAACGTAATAGCCTGCCGTTATCTCCAGAGACCCGGTTCAGCCACACCAACGGGTTATGGTCGGTGACCAGAGTGAACTCCTGACCATATAAATAGGGAGTCAATTTCTTTAATGCCCACACCAAAGCCAAACACTCCTTTTCGACCGCTGCATAGCTGACTTCGCGGGGCAGGAGCTTCCGGCTGATGTAGGCAACTGGATGCTCCCCTCCATCTTCGCCTACTTGGCTGAGGACGGCTCCCAGCCCGAACATGGAAGCATCGGTATGGACGATAAAACGTTTGTTAAGGGCTGGGGCCGCCAAGACAGGAGCGTTAATTAGAGCATTTTTGAGAGCCTGGAAAGCCGTTTCACAGTGGGGAGACCACAGGACCTGTCGAGGTAAGTTCTTCTTGGTCAAGTCAGTCAGGGGTTTGGCAAGTGTGCTGTAGTCTGGTACGAACCGTCTATAGTACCCTGCCGTGCCCAGGAAGGCTAGGACCTGAGTCTTAGTGATGGGGGTGGGCCAATTGGCGACAGCTTCTATTTTGGCCGGCTCTGGTCGCTGCTTTCCACACCCCACCCGGTGACCCAGGTACTGTACCTCGGCCATCCCAAAGTGGCATTTTTCTGGCTTCAGAGTCAGGCCAGCAGCCCGGATCTGATCCAGAACCATTCCCACATGAGCTAAGTGGTCCTCCCAGGACTCACTGTGGATCGCTATGTCGTCCAGGTAGGCGCAAGCAAAACTCTGGAAGCCATCCAGGAGCCTATCCACCAAGCGCTGGAATGTAGCTGGGGCATTCTTCATCCCAAACGGCATTACCCTAAACTGATATAAGCCGAATGGGGTGACGAATGCCGACTTGGGGATAGCCTCCGGGGCCAGGGGAATCTGCCAGTAACCTTTGCAGAGGTCAATAGTGGTCAGGTAATTTCCCCTGGCTATACGATCGAGTAGCTCGTCTACCCTGGGCATAGGGTAAGCGTCCGTCACGGTATTTTCATTGAGCCTCCGATAGTCTACGCAGAACCGGGTGGTCCCATCTTTCTTGGGCACCAAGACAACTGGGGAGGCCCAGGGACTATCGGAGGGCTCAATTACCCTGAGCTGGAGCATCTCATCGATCTCCTTCTTCATTCCTGTCCTAACTGCTTCGGGGATTCGGTACGGAGCCTGGCGCAAGGGAGCTTGTCCCGGAGTATCTACCTGGTGGGTGGTTAAAGTAGTGTACCCTGGCTTCGGGGAGAAGGTGAGGTGTTTGGACTGGAGGAGTTGGTTGAGCTGCTCCCTTTCAGTGGGGCTAAGTCGGTCCCCTATCTGAACCTGAGCCACTATACCTGTGGGGAGGCTCTTTTCTAATAGGTCTGGAATGGGTAAACTGTCGGGGTCTTCCTGAGGGGAACAACATATGGCCGTCACGTTCTCTGGTCGCTCAAAATATTCCTTGAGCATGTTTACATGGAATGTCTTTCTAAGATTGTTGTCGTGGCAGCTAGCTATCACATAAGTGGTGTCTCCCCTTTTCTCTACGATCTGGTAGGGACCCTGCCAGGACGCCTGCAATTTGTCTGTCTTCACCGGCTTAAGTACTAACACCTTTTGTCCTATGGTGAAGATTCTCTTTCGGGCCCCCCGATCGTACCATACTTTCTGTCTTCTCTGGGCCAACTGGAGATTAGCCCGCACGGATTTGGCTAATTGCTCCATTCGGTCCCTGAGTTCCAGCACGTATGGCACAATTGGGACACCGTCAGCCTCCATCTCTCCCTCCCAGTGCTCCCGGATCAGGTTTAGGGGTCCCCGTACCTTTCTTCCGTAGAGCAACTCGAAGGGAGAGAACCCTGTCGTTTCCTGGGGCACCTCCCGATAAGCAAATAGGAGGTGCGGCAGGAAGCGTTCCCAGTCTCGGTATTCCTGAGTGAACGTCTTGAGCATTTGCTTGAGGGTCCCATTGAACCTCTCACACAGCCCGTTCGTCTGGGGGTGGTATGGGGAGCTTAGGAGGGACTTAATTTTGCAAACCTGCCAGAGTTGTTGGGTCAATTCAGCCGTAAATTGGGTGCCTCGGTCGGATAGGATTTCTTTTGGAAATCCTACCCGGGAGAACACCTGTACTAGTGCATTTGCTACCGTATCCGCTTGTATGTTGGATAGGGCGACAGCCTCTGGGTACCTGGTAGCGTAGTCCACTACGGTAAGAATGTATCGCTTACCGGAGGGACTAGGGGTAGCCAGTGGTCCCACTAGGTCAATAGCAACCCGGCTGAAGGGTTCCTCTACAATGGGCATATTTACTAGCTGGGCTTTAGGGTGATCGCCTCGCCTTCCTACTCGTTGACACACATCGCAGGTGTTACAGTAAGTTCTAACGTCAGCGTGCACCCCTGGCCAAAAGAACGTGTGAGTAATGCGGTGTAGGGTACGGGTAACGGCTAGGTGGCCTGCTAAGGGGATGTCGTGGCCTATTTTGAGGATTTCTTGACGGTATTTGTAGGGCACTACCAGCTGTCGCCTACGCTGTCCCCTTTTCTCTGTCCAGCGGTATAGTTTCCCTTTTTCCCATAAGAATGTTTCGTTATCTGCCCCGCCCCCTCCGGTCTCTGCTCGTTCCCGGTACTTTTGTAAGGTCGGGTCAGTCTTAGACTCTGCCTCGAAAGCATCTGGGGTGTCCCAGGGTATGGGGCCTAACCTGTCAGGCAAGGTTGGGGTAGGTCTTACCTGTGTCTCCCGCACTGGTGAAAGCTCTCGCTCCGTCCGGGCTTGGGCCCGTGTAGTCACTGGGTCCGCCTCGTTGTTGCATACTGGAGCATAGGCAGAAGTCATGGGGCCCAAATCGTTGCCCAGTAGTACTTCGGCAGGTAAATTATCCATTAGGCCCACGTTCACAGCCCCCTTTCCCGCTCCCCAATCAAGATGCACTTTAGCTGTTGGAATTTTGTACACATCCCCCCCCGCCACTCTAACGGCCACAGTCTGTCCGGATCGCTTGTGCTCTGGCACCAAATGACTCTGTACCAGCGTGATAGTAGCCCCTGTGTCTCGCAATCCCTCGGTAGATCGCCCCTCGAGCCATACCCTCTGCCGATGGTGCTGGCGGTTATCTGAGGCAGCATATACAGGGTCTGCCTCGTGAAGCGGCCCCACATATCCCTCCATAGGGGCCTCTTGGTTAACACAGAGGGCCCGGGCCGGACGATAGGACCCAGAGGGGTCATTGTAATTCCTGGGTGTCTGGTGCGTATTAAGGGGGCAGCTAGCCATGAAATGCCCTGGTTGCTTGCATCGGTGGCAAGTCGGTCTGGGGCGCTCAGAGCTGTTATTGGGTGGTCCTGAGTGTCGGACGGGCCCTGTGGGCACCGGGGCTCGGAATTCAGCACGAGGGGGTGCACGGTAAACCTCTCTGGGTTCGACCCGTGCTGGAGCTCGGTAGTTCATGGGTTCGTGAAGACGGGAGTCATAATGTTCATCGGCCAATTTGGCTGCTTCTTCTAAGGTAGAAGGCCGCCTGTCTCGCAGCCATTCCTTCCCTTGCTGTTCCATGCCATTATAAAAATGTTCTAAGAGAAACAATTGTAAAATTTCCTCCCCAGTCACCGCTTTACTTCCGCTCAGCCAGTGATTTGCCGCTCTCCGCATTCGGTGCGCCCATTCCATATGGGTATCGTTAGGCTTCTTTTCCGTGCCCCGAAACTGTCGGCGATACGTGTCCGGAGTTACAGCGTACCGTCGCAACAGTGTCTCCTTAACTAGCTCATACTGTGTCACTTCCTCAGCACCCAGAGTACGAAAGGCTTCCAGGGCTCGCCCGGATAGTTTCCCAGACAATATCGTGGGCCACTCTCTGTTGGGAATCTGGTGCAGGGCACATTGCCTTTCGAAGTCCGCCAAATATTCATCAATCCCTGTCTCGCTCTCTAGGAAGGGTCGAAATGCCGCATAGGGTATCTTGGGCCTCCCAGCATTTTCGACAGGGATGATTACCTGCGGGGCTTCAGCATTGCGGTGTGCGTTCGCTAGGTTGAGTTCGTGGGCTCGAGTCTCTCGTATATCCTCGTCCGCCTCCGCCATCAACTGCTGTACCAATTCCATGGAGGGGTTCGGCCCGTATAATGAGAGCCTTTCCCGAACAATCCTGGTTTTTTCGTCACTAATCGTGGTCGGTGTTTCCGCCATTGTGAAGCTCTGATCCAGTTCGGTCAATTCTGCGATCAGCTCTCTCCTCGGCCGGTTGCTGGCGTACCCCCCTCTGCTTTCAACTAAATCCTTTAGGGTTGTACGCTTCAATTTTTCGTAAGCGCTCTCCATCCGTTCTGTACCTCTCCTAGGAAATCCAGGAAAATCCCGCCGCTGCCGCCAAATGTTACGGTTACCCTTAGTCTCGCTGAGAGATGGACCGCTTAGTAGCCTGGATCCCTATTGCTAAAGAGGGGAGAAGCTGCTTTCCATAGTATTCTATATGAGTCTCGCAAATATAGAATAATCTCCCTTAGCTGCAGTACAGCTAGGATACCCTTCTGCCCACAAAAACGAGTCAACGCTGCGATTGAGGGTCAAAACAAGAACTCAGGACTGGGATGCCCAGCCTGCTTTTTATTAAGGTTACATGCACACAGGGCACTCCCAGGGGGAGAGGGGGGGAAGCACAAAATCCCCCATCACACATTTAGATAGAGAGCACTGTCCTTTGACAGGCCACAATAGGATTACAGTACTTAAGATAACAAGTTTACAAGTTCATCTTATCAATTAGCAGTCTGGCTCCAGAGGTGATTAGACAATAGTTTCTAAAAGCTGAAAAAAAAAGAGTTAACTCTTTATGAAATGAAACTTGTTACGGTTTTCTTGGAGCCCTTCTTAGGCGCTGGCTTGCTGGTTCAGGCATTGCTGCTGGGAAATAAGCTTTTCACAACAAAATAACTAATGCTTCTGTAACAGGATCGATCACAATATGGCTCTGTTTCTAACAGTGACTCCCTCCCTCTCCCAGTCACGTGTGGTGTTCCCCAAGGTTCCATTCTCGACCCCCTACTATTCACATTATTTATAAATGATCTGCCTTATGTCTGCAAATCCTCAACTGTACACATGTACGCAGACGACACGGTAATCTATGCAAACATATCTGATCTGCCGCAGCTTGAAGCAGTGCTCCAAGACCAGTTCACAGAGGTAGAAAAGTGGATCTCGAAAAACAAACTCTTCCTAAACACTGACAAAACGGTCACAATGATCTTTGTAACGGGACCTAAAATACAAAAATTACAAAATTCCCATCTTCGCATCAAAAATAAAAATCCAATTGCACGCTGACCACAGTCCACTCTTTTAAATACTTAGGTATGTTGTTAGACCCCAATCTTTTGGACTCCACATAGAAAAACTTGCCTCTAAACTTTATCCAAAACTAGGTGCCCTGTACAGAAACAAATCCTGTGTCAGCCCTACTGTAAAGGAAAAGATTGTACAGCAAATGCTGATGCCTATCATGGATTACGGGGACGTAGTATATGCACCTGCACCGCAAACTCACCTTAATAAACTTAATACGTTATATAACTCGCTCTGCCGCTTTGTGCTACAATGTAACTACAGGACCCACCATTGTTACATGCTAAAAGAACTAAACTGGCTGTCGCTGGAATCCAGACGCACCCTCCATCTTTCCTGCCTTGTGTTTAAGAGCCTTTCTGGGAAGCTCCCACCCTACCTGAGCAGAATGCTCTCCCCTGCTATTCCCACCTCCTATAACCTCCGATCCAATAACAGCACATTATTTAGCTTGCCTCAATACAAAAAGAAAGCAGCTCGATCCTCCTTTTCCTACAGAGCGCCACAATTATGGAATGACCTCCCTCACACTTTCAAACCTTCCCCAAGCCTAATATCCTTTAAGAGATCCCTCTATACATATCTCAAAACAGAATGCTCCTGTCATGGTTGTTTATATATTTCCTACCTGTTCTATGTTACATTTGTGTGCATATATCATGTATTATTATTGTTTTTGTACCCTGTTGTATCAATGCAATGTTTTGTGGTCCCAGGACATACTTGTAAACGAGAGAAATCTCAATGTATCCTTCCTGGTAAAATATTTTATAAATAAATAAAATATAGAAGTCAGACTGCTCAGGCTATATATATGTAACTGTATATAGAAGTCAGACTGCAAAGGCTCTATATGTAACTGTATATAGAAGTCAGACTGCAAAGGCTCTATATGTAACTGTATATAGAAGTCAGACTGCACATGCTCTATATGTAACTGTATATAGGAGTCAGACTGCATAGGCTCTATATATAACTGTATATAGAAGTCATACTGCACAGGCTCTATATGTAACTGTATATAGAAGTCAGACTGCAAAGGCTCTATATGTAACTGTATATAGAAGTCAGACTGCACATGCTCTATATGTAACTATATAGAAGTCAGACTGCTCAGGCTATATATATATATGTAACTGTAAATAGAAGTCAGACTGCACAGGCTCTATATGTAACTGTATATAGAAGTCAGACTGCACAGGCTCTATATGTAACTGTATATAAAAGTCAGACTGCACGGGCTCTATATGTAACTGTAAATAGAATTCAGATTGCACAGGCTCTATATGTAACTGTATATAAAAGTCAGACTGCACAGGCCATATATGTAACTGTATGTAGGAGTCAGACTGCACAGGCTATATATGTAACTGTATATAGGAGTCAGACTGCACAGGCTATATATGTAACTGTAAATAGAAGTCAGACTGCACAGGGTATATATGAAACTGTATATAAAAGTCAGACTGCACAGGCCATATATGTAACTGTATGTAGGAGTCAGACTGCACAGGCTATATATGTAACTGTATATAGGAGTCAGACTGCACAGGCTCTATATGTATCTGTATATAGAAGGCAGAATGCACAGGCTCTATATGTAACTGTATATAGAAATTAGACTGCACAGGCTCTATATGTAACTGTATATAGAAGTCAGACTGTACATGCGATATATGTAACTGTATATATAGAAGTCAGACTGCACAGACTCTATATGTAACTGCATGTAGAAGTCAGACCGCACATGCTCTATATGTAGCGATATATAGGAGTCAGATTGCCCAGGCTCTATGTGTAACTGTATATAGAAGTCAGACTGCTCAGGCTATATATATGTAACTGTATATAGAAGTCAGACTGCACAGGCTCTATATGTAACTGTATATAGAAGTCGATTGCACAGGCTCTATATGTAACTGTATATAGAAGTCGATTGCACAGGCTCTATATGTAACTGTATATAGAAGTCAGACTGCACAGGCTCTATATGTAACTGTATATAGAAGTCAGACTGCACAGGCTCTATATGTAACTGTATATAGAAGTCAGGCTGATCAGGCTCTATATGTAACTGTATATAGGAGTCCGACTGCACACGCTCTATATGTAACTGTATATAGAAGTCAGATTGCACAGGCTCTATATGGAACTGTATATATAGAAGTCAGACTGCACAGACTCTATATGGAACTGTATATATAGAAGTCTGACTGCACACGCTCTATATGTAGCGATATATAGGAGTCAGATTGCACATGCTCTATGTGTAACTGTATATAGAAGTCAGACTGCTCAGGCTATATATATGTAACTGTATATAGAAGTCAGACTGCTCAGGCTATATATATGTAACTGTATATAGAAGTCGATTGCACAGTGTCTATATGAAACTGTATATAAAAGTCAGACTGCACAGACTCTATATGTAACTGTATATAGAAGTCAGATTGCACAGGCTCTATATGTAACTGTATATAGAAGTCAGACTGCACAGGCTCTATATGTAACTGTATATAGAAGTCAGATTGCACAGGCTCTATATGTAACTGTATATAGAAGTCAGACTGCACAGGCTCTATATGTAACTGCATGTAGAAGTCAGACTGCTCAGGCTATATACTGTATATATATATATATATATATATATATATATATATATATGTAACCGTATATAGAAGTCAGACTGCAGCGGCTGTATATGTAACTGTATATAGAAGTCAGACTGCACAAGCCCTGTATATAAGTATAAGCCCCTATATAAGTATTAATAGGTGCATTTCAACCTACTTAACAGCCTTCTTGTAAAACTGCTGCCATAAACCCACTCCTACATACTGCATAGTGACTGCTTGATCAGACCAGAAGCTCATGTATATCTGATCTAATCTGATACTGACTGGCCATAGCAAAAGAAATAAGATAAAAAAGATGACTGCTACCGACTGCTGACAGCAATTAACCCCTTGGCTGCCATAATGATCAGGAATGAATTTGTACAGAGACACTCTGGCAACTAAGGGTTAAACCCCAAAGTTATGCATAACACATGTGCTTTATCATCCTTTCCCAGCATTCCCTGCTCAGAACCCAGAAGAAAACAAAGTAATTGGTATAGGAGCCGCAGCCAGTGAAGACGCGCCCCTTCCCTGTTTCCCTTTCCTGCGTCCTGAGCTCCCTCATTAGCAAATCAAATACCTCATTGCTGTTATTTTAGGTTTATCGCTATTTCCCAACTTGTTTCCTGACTCTTTTCCTGCTCAAATGTCGCCCAGAATAAATTCTGTAGCTGGGTTCTATATAAACATAATACGGGATTGGTGCAAACTCAGGAATGTGTCCTTATATGCAATATGTAGCAAACCCGACTCTATATAAACTGTGTTATATACAATACTCAACACAACTTTATATAAACTGTGTTATACACAATACTCAATACAACTTTATATAAACTGTGTTATATACAATACTCAACACAACTCTATATAAACTGTGTTATACACATTACTCAACACAACTCTATATAAACTGTGTTATACACAATACTCAACACAACTTTATATAAACTGTGTTATACACAATACTCAACACAACTTTATATAAACTGTGTTACACACAATACTCAACACAACTTTATATAAACTGTGTTATACACAATACTCAACACAACTTATATAAACTGTGTTATATACAATACTCAACACAACACTATATAAACTGTGTTATACACAATACTCAACACAACTTTATATAAACTGTGTTATACACAATACTCAACACAACTTTATATAAACTGTGTTATACACAATACTCAACACAACTTTATATAAACTGTGTTATATACAATACTCAACACAACACTATATAAACTGTGTTATACACAATACTCAACACAACACTATATAAACTGTGTTATACACAATACTCAACACAACACTATATAAACTGTGTTATACACAATACTCAACACAACACTATATAAACTGTGTTATACACAATACTCAACACAACACTATATAAACTGTGTTATACACAATACTCAACACAACTTTATATAAACTGTGTTATACACAATACTCAACACAACACTATATAAACTGTGTTATACACAATACTCAACACAACTTTATATAAACTGTGTTATACACAATACTCAACACAACTTTATATAAACTGTGTTATACACAATACTCAACACAACTTTATATAAACTGTGTTATACACAATACTCAACTCAACTTTATATAAACTGTGTTATACACAATACTCAACACAACACTATATAAATGGTGTTATACACAATACTCAACACAACTTTATATAAACTGTGTTATACACAATACTCAACACAACTTATATAAACTGTGTTATACACAATACTCAACACATCTTTATATAAACTGTGTTATACACAATACTCAACACAACTTTATATAAACTGTGTTATACACAATACTCAACACAACTTTATATAAACTGTGTTATACACAATACTCAACACAACTTTATATAAACTGTGTTATATACAATACTCAACACAACACTATATAAACTGTGTTATACACAATACTCAACACAACACTATATAAACTGTGTTATACACAATACTCAACACAACACTATATAAACTGTGTTATACACAATACTCAACACAACACTATATAAACTGTGTTATACACAATACTCAACACAACACTATATAAACTGTGTTATACACAATACTCAACACAACTTTATATAAACTGTGTTATACACAATACTCAACACAACTTTATATAAACTGTGTTATACACAATACTCAACACAACTTTATATAAACTGTGTTATACACAATACTCAACACAACTTTATATAAACTGTGTTATACACAATACTCAACACAACTTTATATAAACTGTGTTATACACAATACTCAACACAACTTTATATAAACTGTGTTATACACAATACTCAACACATCTTTATATAAACTGTGTTATACACAATACTCAACACATCTTTATATAAACTGTGTTATACACAATACTCAACACATCTTTATATAAACTGTGTTATACACAATACTCAACACAACTTTATATAAACTGTGTTATACACAATACTCAACACAACTTTATATAAACTGTGTTATACACAATACATAGCAAACTCAACTCTATATAAACTGTGTTATACACAATACTCAACACAACTTTATATAAACTGTGTTATACACAATACTCAACACAACTTTATATAAACTGTGTTATACACAATTCTCAACACAACTTTATATAAACTGTGTTATACACAATACTCAGCAAACTCAACTCTATATAAACTGTGTTATACACAATACTCAGCAAACTCAACTCTATATAAACTGTGTTATACACAATACTCAACACAACTTTATATAAACTGTGTTATACACAATACTCAACACAACTTTATATAAACTGTGTTATACACAATACTCAACACAACTTTATATAAACTGTGTTATACACAATACTCAACACAACTTTATATAAACTGTGTTATACACAATACTCAACACAACTTTATATAAACTGTGTTATACACAATACTCAACTCAACTTTATATAAACTGTGTTATACACAATACTCAACTCAACTTTATATAAACTGTGTTATACACAATACTCAACACAACTTTATATAAACTGTGTTATACACAATACTCAACACATCTTTATATAAACTGTGTTATACACAATACTCAACACAACTTTATATAAACTGTGTTATACACAATACATAGCAAACTCAACTCTATATAAACTGTGTTATACACAATACTCAACACAACTTTATATAAACTGTGTTATACACAATACTCAACACACCTTTATATAAACTGTGTTATACACAATACTTAACACAACTTTATATAAACTGTGTTATACACAATACTCAACACAACTTTATATAAACTGTGTTATACACAATACTCAACACAACACTATATAAACTGTGTTATACACAATACTCAACACAACTTTATATAAACTGTGTTATACACAATACTCAACACAACTTTATATAAACTGTGTTATACACAATACTCAACACAACTTTATATAAACTGTGTTATACACAATACTCAACACAACTCTATATAAACTGTGTTATACACAATACTCAACACAACTTTATATAAACTGTGTTACACACAATACATAGCAAATTCGATTCTATATAATAAACTGTGTTATACACAGTACTCAACTAAACTTTATATAAACTGTGTTATATACAATACATAGCAAACACAACTTTATATAAACTGTGTTATATACAATACATAGCAAACTCAACTCTATATAAACTGTGTTATACACAATACCCAACACAACTCTATATAAACTGTGTTATGCACAATACTCAACACAACTTTATATAAACTGTGTTATATACAATACATAGCAAACACAACTCTATATAAACTGTTTTATACACAATACATAGCAAACTCAACTCTATATAAACTGTGTTATACACAATACTCAACACAACTTTATATAAACTGTGTTATACACAATACTCAACACAACTTTATATAAACTGTGTTATACACAATACTCAATACAACTTTATATAAACTGTGTTATACACAATACTCAACACAATTTTATATAAACTGTGTTATACACAATACTCAACACAACTTTATATAAACTGTGTTATACACAATACTCAACACAACTTTATATAAACTGTGTTATACACAATACTCAACACAACTTTATATAAACTGTGTTATATACAATACTCAACACAACTTTATATAAACTGTGTTATACACAATACTCAACACAACTTTATATAAACTGTGTTATATACAATACTCAACACAACACTATATAAACTGTGTTATACACAATACTCAACACAACACTATATAAACTGTGTTATACACAATACTCAACACAACACTATATAAACTGTGTTATACACAATACTCAACACAACACTATATAAACTGTGTTATACACAATACTCAACACAACACTATATAAACTGTGTTATACACAATACTCAACACAACTTTATATAAACTGTGTTATACACAATACTCAACACAACTTTATATAAACTGTGTTATACACAATACTCAACACAACTTTATATAAACTGTGTTATACACAATACTCAACACAACTTTATATAAACTGTGTTATACACAATACTCAACACAACTTTATATAAACTGTGTTATACACAATACTCAACACAACTTTATATAAACTGTGTTATACACAATACTCAACACATCTTTATATAAACTGTGTTATACACAATACTCAACACATCTTTATATAAACTGTGTTATACACAATACTCAACACATCTTTATATAAACTGTGTTATACACAATACTCAACACAACTTTATATAAACTGTGTTATACACAATACTCAACACAACTTTATATAAACTGTGTTATACACAATACATAGCAAACTCAACTCTATATAAACTGTGTTATACACAATACTCAACACAACTTTATATAAACTGTGTTATACACAATACTCAACACAACTTTATATAAACTGTGTTATACACAATTCTCAACACAACTTTATATAAACTGTGTTATACACAATACTCAGCAAACTCAACTCTATATAAACTGTGTTATACACAATACTCAGCAAACTCAACTCTATATAAACTGTGTTATACACAATACTCAACACAACTTTATATAAACTGTGTTATACACAATACTCAACACAACTTTATATAAACTGTGTTATACACAATACTCAACACAACTTTATATAAACTGTGTTATACACAATACTCAACACAACTTTATATAAACTGTGTTATACACAATACTCAACACAACTTTATATAAACTGTGTTATACACAATACTCAACTCAACTTTATATAAACTGTGTTATACACAATACTCAACTCAACTTTATATAAACTGTGTTATACACAATACTCAACACAACTTTATATAAACTGTGTTATACACAATACTCAACACATCTTTATATAAACTGTGTTATACACAATACTCAACACAACTTTATATAAACTGTGTTATACACAATACATAGCAAACTCAACTCTATATAAACTGTGTTATACACAATACTCAACACAACTTTATATAAACTGTGTTATACACAATACTCAACACACCTTTATATAAACTGTGTTATACACAATACTTAACACAACTTTATATAAACTGTGTTATACACAATACTCAACACAACTTTATATAAACTGTGTTATACACAATACTCAACACAACACTATATAAACTGTGTTATACACAATACTCAACACAACTTTATATAAACTGTGTTATACACAATACTCAACACAACTTTATATAAACTGTGTTATACACAATACTCAACACAACTTTATATAAACTGTGTTATACACAATACTCAACACAACTCTATATAAACTGTGTTATACACAATACTCAACACAACTTTATATAAACTGTGTTACACACAATACATAGCAAATTCGATTCTATATAATAAACTGTGTTATACACAGTACTCAACTAAACTTTATATAAACTGTGTTATATACAATACATAGCAAACACAACTTTATATAAACTGTGTTATATACAATACATAGCAAACTCAACTCTATATAAACTGTGTTATACACAATACCCAACACAACTCTATATAAACTGTGTTATGCACAATACTCAACACAACTTTATATAAACTGTGTTATATACAATACATAGCAAACACAACTCTATATAAACTGTTTTATACACAATACATAGCAAACTCAACTCTATATAAACTGTGTTATACACAATACTCAACACAACTTTATATAAACTGTGTTATACACAATACTCAACACAACTTTATATAAACTGTGTTATACACAATACTCAATACAACTTTATATAAACTGTGTTATACACAATACTCAACACAATTTTATATAAACTGTGTTATACACAATACTCAACACAACTTTATATAAACTGTGTTATACACAATACTCAACACAACTTTATATAAACTGTGTTATACACAATACTCAACACAACTTTATATAAACTGTGTTATATACAATACTCAACACAACTTTATATAAACTGTGTTATACACAATACTCAACACAACTTTATATAAACTGTGTTATATACAATACATAGCAAACACAACTTTATATAAACTGTGTTATATACAATACATAGCAAACACAACTTTATATAAACTGTGTTATAAACAATACTCAACACAACTTTATATAAACTGTGTTATATACAATACTCAACACAACTTTATATAAACTGTGTTATACACAATACTCAACACAACTTTATATAAACTGTGTTATATACAATACATAGCAAACACAACTTTATATAAACTGTGTTATATACAATACTCAACACAACTTTATATAAACTGTGTTATATACAATACATAGCAAACTTGACTCTATATAAACTGTGTTATACACAATACTCAACACAACTTTATATAAACTGTGTTATAAACAATACATAGAAAACCCGACTTTATATTAACTGTTATATACAATACAAAATGATACATGAATGGATTATAATGGGTTATATTGATGAGCATATTCATGTAAACAAGATAAAGGGGCCGAATTATCAAGCTCCGAATGGATGACCGCTGCTCCATAACTTGTACGTCTGCTCTGAGGCGGCGGACAGAAATTAACCCGATCGAATACGATCGGGTTGATTGACATCCCATGCTAGCGGACGATTGACCGCAAATCTGTAGGAGGCGGTATTTCACAAGCAGTTCTGGTGAACTGCTTGTGCAATTCTAAATGCCGACTGCGTATGCTGTCGGCATTTATCGATGTGCAGTGGACATTATACACTATATCATATCATGCCTGCTCGCACTTTGATAAATATGCCCCTATGAGTTCAAATCAGTATGGTTTTATGAGAAATAGATAATGCCAAACTAATTTAAACAGATTCTACGAAGAAGTAAAAATATAGATAAAGGGGAATCAGTTGATGTGATTTTGCAAAGGCGTTTGATACAGTGCCACATGAGAGATTAATGCACAAAATTAAGGGACTGGGAATAGCTGAAAATGTTAGCTCATGGATAAATAACTGGATAACAAATAAGGAGCAAAGAGTTGTAGTAAATGGATTATACTCAGAAAGGTAATTAGTGGAGTCCCCCAGGGATCAGTTCGGGGCCCTGTTCTTTTTAATATTTTTATTAATGACCTTGAGCAAGGATTAAATAGCAACATCTCTATTTGTGCAGATGATACAACGTTGAGTAAGGTAATTAGGTCAGAGCAGGATGAACTTGCTTTGAAAGGTGATCTAAAAAAATTAAAAGAATGGGCAGGTAAATGGAAAATGAGATTCAATACTGGAAAATGCAAGGTCCTACATTTTGGAAGTAAAAATGAGCAGGCAATGTATTATTTAAATGGGACAAGACTTAGCCAAACAGAGGCGGAAATGGATTTGGGATTGGGAGTAGCAATAGATAACACGCTAAAGATGGGTGCACAATGCAGGGCAGCGGCTAATAAGGCTAATAAGATACTAGAGTGTATTAAAAGAAGCATTTTTAGGTGAACAACCTGGGTTGTTCTTGCTGATTGGTGGATAAATTCACCCACCAATAAACAAGTGCTGCCTGGGTCTGAACCAAAACATAGCTTAGATGCCTTCTTTTTCAAATAAAGATAGCAAGAGAACGAAGAAAAATTGATAATAGGAGTAAATTAGAAAGTTGCTTAAAATTGCTGCTCTATCTGAATCACAAAAGAAAAAATTTGGGTTCAGTGATCCTTTAACCCCTTAAGGACCAAGAACATACAGGGTACGTCCTACAAAAAATGTCACTTAAGGACCAAGGACGTACTCTGTACGTCCTAAGGATTTTCAAGCACTGGAAGCGATCGTGATCACTTCCAGCTGCTTTCATGTTATTGCAGTGATGCATTGATATTGAAGCATCCTGCAATTAAAATTTTTAAGCATCCGATGCAGAGAAAGCCAATCTGTGGCCCTCTCTGTATTGGCCACCGATAGGCGGCCCATCGCTATTGCCTTATCCGGATCCGTTTCCTGAGTGTCTGGTATCGCATGGGGGTGGGAGGTGGGGCTATCGAGCGTGCACGCATGTGCGCGCACACACGCACACATTTACAGTGTGTAAGGAGCGATTGGGGGAGATGGAAAGGGAGAGGGAGAGTGAATAAAACATTTGTAAAGGGATCACGGAGGGGGAGGGGGGTAGTGTATTAGGGGGAGGCTGCACTACAGAAAATGGGGTGTTTTAGGGAAAAAAGACACATTTTTTAGTAAACTGGGTACTGGAAGACAGCTGCCAGTTCCTAAGATCGCGGCCATTAGGTCTGGGGGGGGGAGGCTGAGAGAGCTGTTTGGGAGGTTGGGGGGGAAATGGGGGATCCTACACTTATAATATATATATATATATATATATATATATATATATATATATATATATATATATATATAATAATATAAAAAAAGCACCTTTATTTTTATACTGGCAGACTTTCTGCCAGTGCTTAAGATGGCGGCGACAATTGTGGGGTGGGGGAAGGAAGGGAGCTGTTTGAGGGGGTCAGGGGGTGGGATGTGTCAGATGGGAGGCTGATCTCTACACTAAAGCTAAAATTAACCCTACAAGCTATCTAATTAACCCCATTAACTGCTTGGCATAATACACGTGTGGTGCGCAGCAGCATTTTGCAGCCTTCTAATTACCAAAAAGCAATGCCAAATATGAATTTTCTGAAACAAGGGGATCCTAGAGAAGAATTACAACCACTTGTGCCATGATGGCACTAACTGTTTGTAAATAATTTCAGTGAGAAACCTAAAATTGTGAAAAAGTTAACTATTTTTTTATGTGATCGCAAACAACAATACCTTTACTATATGCACTTATGGTTTTACTATATACTGAGGAATTCCTACATTATGCACAAATCGTTACTAAAGCTTATATACTGTAGATATACTGTATATATATAAATCACATTTGTTTACCAAACGGGAGCGTGTGGCCTCTCCGGTTTAAAGGGAGTCTGTTCTAGACAGACGGTAAGATCCTCTGAGTAAGAAGGTTGTGACCTAGAATACCTTTGAAACGCGTCAGAATACACACGTTTGTTCACAAAACTTTTTAGAACTTTGCTAATATTAAATATTCAGTCTATGGGCGAGTTACATTTGCAAGATAGGACATTGGACTGACAACATATTGTGCATATGTATAAATGTTTTACGATTACCTCATATAACATTGAGGTCTTTTATGTGAGCATTTGACTATATAATAAATATAAATACACCTGTTTTAAGTTTATAAACAGTGTTGCACTATTATTGCTCTATTTTTGTCTTACATGATGAACGCCCTCTAAACGGATATCAAACCTGGACTCACCACCAACGATCTGCTAACCTGGGTGCTCTTGAAAGACTCTCCCTACACTGTGCGACACTTACCTCATACTGATTGGGGGTAAGGAGTGTAAGTAGATACCCTAAGGGGTCCTCTATTCTTGGCACCTTTGGATTATTGTTCATTGGTTTTTATTTTGTTTTATCTTATTTTCTATTCTGTATTACAGATTGTATTATATTAGTGCATATTTTTATGCTGAAATATACCATTTGCATGCTAGTATTACATCTTTTACATATATCTATTTAACCTTTTAAAGCCGTTATGCCGTTCCATTCCGTCATAATTAGACTGGGCTTTAAAGCCGTTATGACGGAATGGAACGTCATAACTAACGGCTGTCCTGAAGCCTTCTGTGCTTCAGGGATTTAATCGCGGTCTGGAGGGCGTTCCTAGGATTGTAGGGACGCCCCCCAGATGCGATCCAATAATTGAAATCTCGCGATCGTATGCACGATCGCGTAGTTTCAATTTGTCTACATCGGAACAGTTGTTCCGATGTAGGCACTTTAACCCTGTCACGAAAGGGTTAAATGCAAGTTTGTGTACATATAATAAGTGCACTATACAGTTTTTTTCTGTGATATATTTTTACATTATTATATCTGTTTTCCAAATAGAACCAGTATTCACCAATAGCAGCAGGGCAACTATACTACTGCCCGGATTTTAGGTGTATGAGATTTGTCACTATGGGGCAATCGAGTTGATTGACACCCCCTGCTGGCGGCCCATTGGCCGCGAGTCTGCAGGGGGCGGCGTTGCACCAGCAGCTCTTGTGAGCTACTGGTGCAATGCTGAATACGGCGAGCGTATTGCTCGCCGTATTCAGCAAGGTCTGGCGGACCTGATCCGCAGTGTCGGATCAGGTCCGCCAGACCTTGATACATAGGCCCCTATACTGACCTTTAGTGATTCTATTGCACCATCCTATGTGTGTAGGTTTATCTATTTATCTACACTAGTATTACTTACACTTTCACTAGATTCTTACTGTTGTTATTTATTTTATTTATAACAGCTGAGTGCGCCTTTTCTGATCTACCAGTTCTCTCTTGTTTTTATATTTGTTACATATCAGAGCAGGAGTTTATAGGAACTCTCTGCTCTGATAGGTAGATCATACGGCTGGCTTAGTTTGTGGGGGCTCTCCAGCGCCAACACTTACAAACCTTCCTTTATTTATATATATATATATAGACGAAGGCTAAAATGGGGGCCGAAACGTTGGAATAAACAAAAGAAGGAGCTGTGTCTTCATAATATACAGTATATATCTAGATTGTAAGTTCCCACGGTATTAGAGCCTTCAATTCCTCCTGAATGTGTCTGTAAATTTTGTCCTGTCTCTTAGAAGTTTTATATTATTGTTTTATTTAAATGAACTGTATCTATGGACAGCGCTGCAGAATATGATGGCGCTTCATAAATAAAGTATAATAATAATATATATACACACACATCTATATACATTTTTAGAATTTATATTATATTGTATTTATAAATATTTAAGAAGGCTGACGCACATCAGAGTTTAATAGATTCAGATGGTTACTGGACAAACAAATATAACACACTGGGATTTCCTTTCTAAACATTTGATGACTTGAATAGAAATAGATTTTTTTCACAGGAAATTCTCTTCTGCTCTGAGGTGTAAAAACGATGTTGTAAATATAGTTCTGTCACTTTCACTGTTTAGGAGTACTTACAAAGTGGGCACCAATGATTCACCGTATCCACATTATAATACAGACTGTGCTGTATATATTTTTCGTTACAGTGTCTGAGCCAGAATACAAGTGGCGCGCTATAGTTTTTTCACTTGCATGCTAACTGCGCTTAAAGTAAACTTTTAGATATAGAGAGAGATGTTTGAGTGTGCGTATGTGCGTGTGTGAGTATAGTTATCTGTGAATAAATATGTTTGTGTGTATGTGAGTGTGTGATTATAGTTATCTATGTATAAATATGTCTGTGTGTATGTGAGTGTGTGAGTATAGTTATCTGGGAATAAATATGTTTGTGTGTATGTGAGTGTGTGATTATAGTTATCTATGTATAAATATGTCTGTGTGTATGTGAGTGTGTGAGTATAGTTATCTGGGAATAAATATGTTTGTGTGTATGTGAGTGTGTGAGTATTGTTATCTGTGTATAAATATATGTATTTCAGTGTGTGAGTATGGTTATCTGTGTATAAAAATGTCTGTGTGTACGTGAGTATAGTTATCTGTGTATGAATATGTTTATGTCTGTGTTTATGGAAGTATGAGAGTATTGTTATCTGTGTATAAAAATGTGTATACACAGAGAGAAATGCACTCACAGGAACGAACAACCAGCTCAATACCATTGTTAGCCTGTTCTATGGCGATTTACCACCTGGGTGCAACTTCTTTTAGCCCAGCAATGCTTTTCACAGAGTAGAACTTTCCTGTAGTATATCAGTCTGATCCCGCCTATTACGGTCAGTCCAGCGCCGAAATACCAGGCAATTCCTCTCTGAACAAGGAACAAAGCAACCCCAGACAATCGTTTCGGCCTTCATTGGGCCTCGTCAGTGAGGTGTAGCAGTATTCCTCTAAGCACACTGAGCAAGGATTCCACGTCTGGTTTCCCCTTTTTCCCTTAGGGAGACTAAATACACACAGAGAGAAATGCACTCACAGGAACGAACAACCAGCTCAATACCATTGTTAGCCTGTTCTATGGCGATTTACCACCTGGGTGCAACTTCTTTTAGCTCAGCAATGCTTTTCACAGAGTAGAACTTTCCTGTAGTATATCAGTCTGATCCCGCCTATTACGGTCAGTCCAGCGCCGAAATACCAGGCAATTCCTCTCTGAACAAGGAACAAAGCAACCCCAGACGATCGTTTCGACCTTCATTGGGCCTCGTCAGTGAGGTGTAGCAGTATTCCTCTAAGCACACTGAGCAAGGAGTCCACGTCTGGTTTCCCCTTTTTCCCTTACGGAGACTAAATACACACAGAGAGAAATGCACTCACAGGAACGAACAACCAGCTCAATACCATTGTTAGCCTGTTCTATGGTGATTTACCACCTGGGTGCAACTTCTTTTAGCCCAGCAATGCTTTTCACAGAGTTGAACTTTCCTGTAGTATATCAGTCTGATCCCGCCTATTACGGTCAGTCCAGCGCCGAAATACCAGGCAATTCCTCTCTGAACAAGGAACAAAGCAACCCCAGACGATCGTTTCGGCCTTCATTGGGCCTCGTCAGTGAGGTGTAGCAGTATTCCTCTAAGCACACTGAGCAAGGAGTCCACGTCTGGTTTCCCCTTTTTCCCTTAGGGAGACTAAATACACACAGAGAGAAATGCACTCACAGGAACGAACAACCAGCTCAATACCATTGTTAGCCTGTTCTATGGCGATTTACCACCTGGGTGCAACTTCTTTTAGCCCAGCAATGCTTTTCACAGAGTAGAACTTTCCTGTAGTATATCAGTCTGATCCCGCCTATTACGGTCAGTCCAGCGCCGAAATACCAGGCAATTCCTCTCTGAACAAGGAACAAAGCAACCCCAGACAATCGTTTCGGCCTTCATTGGGCCTCGTCAGTGAGGTGTAGCAGTATTCCTCTAAGCACACTGAGCAAGGAGTCCACGTCTGGTTTCCCCTTTTTCCCTTAGGGAGACTAAATACACACAGAGAGAAATGCACTCACAGGAACGAACAACCAGCTCAATACCATTGTTAGCCTGTTCTATGGCGATTTACCACCTGGGTGCAACTTCTTTTAGCTCAGCAATGCTTTTCACAGAGTAGAACTTTCCTGTAGTATATCAGTCTGATCCCGCCTATTACGGTCAGTCCAGCGCCAAAATACCAGGCAATTCCTCTCTGAACAAGGAACAAAGCAACCCCAGACGATCGTTTCGGCCTTCATTGGGCCTCGTCAGTGAGGTGTAGCAGTATTCCTCTAAGCACACTGAGCAAGGAGTCCACGTCTGGTTTCCCCTTTTTCCCTTAGGGAGACTAAATACACACAGAGAGAAATGCACTCACAGGAACGAACAACCAGCTCAATACCATTGTTAGCCTGTTCTATGGCGATTTACCACCTGGGTGCAACTTCTAGATATAGAGAGAGATGATCGTCTGGGGTTGTCATGTTCCTTGTTCAGAGGAGAATTTCCTGGTATTTCGGGGCTGGACTGACCTTTCTTGGCGGGATCAGACTGATATACTTCAGGAAAGTTTTCTTCTGTGAAAAGCACACTGGTCTAAAAGAGGCTGCTTCCGGGTGGTAAATCGCCTTAGAACAAGCCACTGAGCTGTTGTTCGTTCCTGGTAGAGCGCTTCTCTCTTTGTATGCAAAATATAAAAATGTGTATGTCAGTGTGTGAGTATAGTTATCTGTGTATAAATATGTCTGTGTGTGTGTATGTGAGTATGTAAGTATAGTTATCTGTCTATAAATATGTCTGTGTATGTGAGTGTGTGAGTATAGTTATCTGTGTATAAATATGTGTGTATGTGAGTGTGTGATTATAGTTACTGTGTATAAATATGTCTGTGTGTATGTGAGTATGTAAGTATAGTTATCTGTCTATAAATATGTCTGTGTATGTGAGTGTGTGAGTATAGTTATCTGTGTATAAATATGTGTGTATGTGAGTGTGTGATTATAGTTACTGTGTATAAATATGTCTGTGTGTATGTGAGTGTGTGAGTATAGTTCTGTGTATAAATATGTTTGTGTGTACGTAAGTGAGTGTGTGAGTATAGTTATCTGTGTAAAAATATGTTTATGTTTGTGTGTATGTGAGTGTGTGAGTATAGTTATCTATGTATAAATATGTCTGTGTGTATGTGAGTGTGTGAGTATAGTTATCTATGTATAAATATGTCTGTGTGTATGTGAGTGTGTGAGTATAGTTATCTGTGTATAAGTATGTCTGTGGGTATGTGAGTGTGTGAGTATAGTTATCTGTGTATAAATATGTCTGTGTGTATGTGAGTGTGTGAGTATAGTTTTCTGTGTATAAATATGTCTGTGTGTATGTCCGAATGTGAGTATAGTTATGTGTGCATAAATATGTTTGTGCGTGCGTATGTGATGGTGTGAGTATAGTTATGTGTGTATAAATATGTCTGTGTGTATGTAAGTGTGTGAGTATAGTTATCTGTGTATAAATATGTCTGTGTGTATGTGAGTGTGTGAGTATAGTTATCTGTGTATAAATATGTCTGTGTGTATGTGAGTGTGTGAGTATAGTTATCTGTGTATAAGTATGTCTGTGGGTATGTGAGTGTGTGAGTATAGTTATCTGTGTATAAGTATGTCTGTGGGTATGTGAGTGTGTGAGTATAGTTATCTGTGTATAAATATGTCTGTGTGTATGTGAGTGTGTGAGTATAGTTATCTGTGTATAAATATGTCTGTGTGTATGTGAGTGTGTGAGTATAGTTTTCTGTGTATAAATATGTCTGTGTGTATGTCCGAATGTGAGTATAGTTATGTGTGCATAAATATGTTTGTGCGTGCGTATGTGATGGTGTGAGTATAGTTATGTGTGTATAAATATGTCTGTGTGTATGTAAGTGTGTGAGTATAGTTATCTGTGTATAAATATGTCTGTGTGTATGTGAGTGTGTGAGTATAGTTATTTATGTATAAATATGTCTGTGGGTATGTGAGTGTGTAAGTATAGTTATTTATGTATAAATATGTCTGTGTGTATGTGAGTGTGTGAGTATAGTTATCTGTGTATAAATATGTCTGTGTGTATGTGAGTGTGTGAGTATAGTTATCTGTGTATAAATATGTCTGTGTGTATGTCCGAATTTGAGTATAGTTATGTGTGTACAGGGAGTGCAGAATTATTAGGCAAGTTGTATTTTTGAGGATTAATTTTATTATTGAACAGCAACCATGTTCTCAATGAACCCAAAAAACTCATTAATATCAAAGCTGAATAGTTTTGGAAGTAGTTTTTAGTTTGTTTTTAGTTATAGCTATTTTAGGGGGATATCTGTGTGTGCAGGTGACTATTACTGTGCATAATTATTAGGCAACTTAACAAAAAACAAATATATACCCATTTCAATTATTTATTTTTACCAGTGAAACCAATATAACATCTCAACATTCACAAATATACATTTCTGACATTCAAAAACAAAACAAAAACAAATCAGTGACCAATATAGCCACCTTTCTTTGCAAGGACACTCAAAAGCCTGCCATCCATGGATTCTGTCAGTGTTTTGATCTGTTCACCATCAACATTGCGTGCAGCAGCAACCACAGCCTCCCAGACACTGTTCAGAGAGGTGTACTGTTTTCCCTCCTTGTAAATCTCACATTTGATGATGGACCACAGGTTCTCAATGGGGTTCAGATCAGGTGAACAAGGAGGCCATGTCATTAGATTTTCTTCTTTTATACCCTTTCTTGCCAGCCACGCTGTGGAGTACTTGGACGCGTGTGATGGAGCATTGTCCTGCATGAAAATCATGTTTTTCTTGAAGGATGCAGACTTCTTCCTGTACCACTGCTTGAAGAAGGTGTCTTCCAGAAACTGGCAGTAGGACTGGGAGTTGAGCTTGACTCCATCCTCAACCCGAAAAGGCCCCACAAGCTCATCTTTGATGATACCAGCCCAAACCAGTACTCCACCTCCACCTTGCTGGCGTCTGAGTCGGACTGGAGCTCTCTGCCCTTTACCAATCCAGCCACGGGCCCATCCATCTGGCCCATCAAGACTCACTCTCATTTCATCAGTCCATAAAACCTTAGAAAAATCAGTCTTGAGATATTTCTTGGCCCAGTCTTGACGTTTCAGCTTGTGTGTCTTGTTCAGTGGTGGTCGTCTTTCAGCCTTTCTTACCTTGGCCATGTCTCTGAGTATTGCACACCTTGTGCTTTTGGGCACTCCAGTGATGTTGCAGCTCTGAAATATGGCCAAACTGGTGGCAAGTGGCATCTTGGCAGCTGCACGCTTGACTTTTCTCAGTTCATGGGCAGTTATTTTGCGCCTTGGTTTTTCCACACGCTTCTTGCGACCCTGTTGACTATTTTGAATGAAACGCTTGATTGTTCGATGATCACGCTTCAGAAGCTTTGCAATTTTAAGAGTGCTGCATCCCTCTGCAAGATATCTCACTATTTTTGATGCCTAATAATTATGCACACCTGATATAGGGTGTTGATGTCATTAGACCACACCCCTTCTCATTACAGAGATGCACATCACCTAATATGCTTAATTGGTAGTAGGCTTTCGAGCCTATACAGCTTGGAGTAAGACAACATGCATAAAGAGGATGATGTGGTCAAAATACTCATTTGCCTAATAATTCTGCACTCCCTGTATAAATATGTTTGTGCGTGCGTATGTGATGGTGTGAGTATAGTTATGTGTGTATAAATATGTCTGTGTGTATGTGAGTGTGTGAGTATAGTTATTTATGTATAAATATGTCTGTGTGTATGTGAGTGTGTGAGTATAGTTATCTGTGTATAAATATGTCTGTGTGTATGTGAGTGTGTGAGTATAGTTATCTGTGTATAAATATGTCTGTGTGTATGTGAGTGTGTGAGTATAGTTATTTATGTATAAATATGTCTGTGTGTATGTGAGTGTGTGAGTATAGTTATCTGTGTATAAATATGTTTGTGTGTATGTGAGTGTGTGAGTATAGTTATCTGTGTATAAATATGTTTGTGTGTATGTCCGAATGTGAGTATAGTTATGTGTGTATAAATATGTTTGTGCGTGCGTATGTGATGGTGTGAGTATAGTTATGTGTGTATAAATATGTCTGTGTGTATGTGAGTGTGTGAGTATAGTTATCTGTGTATAAATATGTTTGTGTGTATGTCAGGGTGTGAGTATAGTTATCTGTGTATAAAAACGTTTGTGTGTACGTGAGTGTGTGAGTATAGTTATCTGTGTATAAATATGTTTGTGTGTGAGTGTGTGAGTATAGTTAACTATGTATAAATATGTCTGTGTGTATGTGAGTATAGTTATTTGTGTATAAATATGTTTGTGTGTATGTGAGTATTGTTTTCTGTGTATAAATATGTCTGTGTGTATGTGAGTGTGTGAGTATAGTTATCTGTGTATAAATATGTTTGTGTGTGAGTATAGTTATCTGAGTAGAAATATGTTTGTGTGTATGTGAGTGTGTGAGTATAGTTATCTGTGTATAAGTATGTCTGTGGGTATGTGAGTGTGTGAGTATAGTTATCTGTGTATAAATATGTTTGTGTGTATGTGAGTGTGTGAGTATAGCTATCTGTGTATACATATGTCTGTGTGTATGTGAGTGTGTGAGTATAGTTATCTGTGTATAAATATGTCTGTGTGTATGTGAGTGTGTGAGTATAGTTATCTCTGTATAAATATGTTTGTGTGTATGTATGTGAGTGTGTGAATATAGTTATCTATGTATAAATATGTGTGTGTGTATGTTAGTGTGTGAGTATAGTTATCTATGTATTAATATGTTTTTGTGTATGTAACTGTGTGAGTATAGTTATCTGTGTATAAATATGCCTGTGTGTATGTGAGTGTGTGATTATAGTTATTTGTGTATAAATATGTTTGTGCGTGCGTATGTGATGGTGTGAGTATAGTAATCTGTGTATAAATATGTTTGTGTGTGTGTGAGTATAGTTATCTGTGTATAAATATGTTTGTGTGTGTGTGAGTATAGTTATCTGTGTATAAATATGTTTGTGTGTGTGTGAGTATAGTTATCTGTGTATAAATATGTTTGTGTGTGTGTGAGTATAGTTATCTGTGTATAAATATGTTTGTGTGTGTGAGTATAGTTATCTGTGTATAAATATGTTTGTGTGTGAGTGTGTGAGTATAGTTATCTGTGTATAAATATGTTTGTGTGTGTGAGTATAGTTATCTGTGTATAAATATGTTTGTGTGTGTGAGTATAGTTATCTGTGTATAAATATGTTTGTGTGTGTGTGAGTATAGTTATCTGTGTATAAATATGTTTGTGTGTGTGAGTATAGTGATCTGTGTATAAATATGTTTGTGAGTGTGTGAGTATAGTGATCTGGGAATAAATATGTTTGTGTGTGTATGTGAGTGTGTGAGTATAGTGATCTCTGTATAAATATGTTTGTGTGTATGTATGTGAGTGTGTGAGTATAGTTATCTATGTATAAATATGTCTGTGTGTATGTGAGTGTGTGAGTATAGTTATCTGTGTATAAATATGTCTGTGTGTATGTGAGTGTGTGAGTATAGTTATCTATGTATAAATATGTCTGTGTGTATGTGAGTGTGTAAGTATAGTTATCTGTGTATAAATATGTCTGTGGGTATGTGAGTGTGTGATTATAGTTATCTGTGTATAAATATGTTTGTATGTGTGTGTGTGAGTATAGTTATTTGTGTATAAATATGTTTGTGTGTGCGTATGTGATGGTGTGAGTATAGTTATCTGTGTATAAATATGTTTGTGTGTGTGTGAGTATAGTTATCTGTGTATAAATATGTTTGTGCGTGCGTATGTGATGGTGTGAGTATAGTTATTTGTGTATAAATATGTTTGTGTGTGTGAGTATAGTTATCTGTGTATAAATATGTTTGTGCGTGCGTATGTGATGGTGTGAGTATAGTTATCTGTGTATAAATATGTTTGTGTGTGTGTGAGTATAGTTATCTGTGTATAAATATGTTTGTGTGTGTATGAGTATAGTTATCTGTGTATAAATATGTTTGTCAGTGTGTGAGTATAGTTATCTGTGTATAAATATGTTTGTGTGTATGTGAGTGTGTGAGTATAGTTATCTGTGTATAAGTATGTCTGTGTGTATGTGAGTGTGTGAGTATTGTTTTCTGTGTATAAATATGTCTGTGTGTATGTGAGTGTGTGAGTATTGTTTTCTGTGTATACATATGTCTGTGTGTATGTGAGTGTGTGAGTATTGTTTTCTGTGTATAAATATGTCTGTGTGTGTATGTGAGTGTGTGAGTATAGTTATCTGTGTATAAATATGTTTATGTTTGTGTGTATGTGAGTGTGTGAGTATAGTTAACTATGTATAAATATGTCTGTGTATGTGAGTGTGTGAGTATAGTTTTCTGTGTATAAATATGTTTGTGTGTATGTGAGTGTGTGAGTATACTTATCTGTGTATAAGTATGTCTGTGGGTATGTGAGTGTGTGAGTATAGTTATCTGTGTATAAATATGTCTGTGTGTATGTCCGTATGTGAGTATAGTTATGTGTGTATAAATATGTCTGTGTGTATGTAAGTGTGTGAGTATTGTTATCTGTGTATAAATATATGTATGTCAGTGTGTGAGTATAGTTATCTGTGTATAAATATGTTTGTGTGTATGTGAGTGTGTGAGTATAGTTATCTGTGTATAAATATGTTTGTGTGTACGTGAGTGTGTGAGTATAGTTATCTGTGTATAAATATGTTTGTGTGTACGTGAGTGTGTGAGTATAGTTATCTGTGTATAAATATGTTTGTGTGTACGTACGAGAGTGAGTATAGTTATCTGTGTATAAATATGTTTATGTTTGTGTGTATGTGAGTGTGTGAGTATAGTTAACTATGTATAAATATGTCTGTGTGTATGTGAGTGTGTGAGTATAGTTTTCTGTGTATAAATATGTTTGTGTGTATGTGAGTGTGTGAGTATAGTAATCTGTGTATAAGTATGTCTGTGTGTATGTGAGTGTGTGAGTATTGTTTTCTGTGTATAAATATGTCTGTGTGTATGTGAGTGTGTGAGTATTGTTTTCTGTGTATACATATGTCTGTGTGTATGTGAGTGTGTGAGTATAGTTATCTGTGTATAAATATGTTTGTGTGTGAGTATAGTTATCTGAGTAGAAATATGTTTGTGTGTATGTGAGTGTGTGAGTGTGTGAGTATAGTTATCTGTGTATAAATATGTTTGTGTGTATGTGAGTGTGTGAGTATAGTTTAAGGGATTAAATGCCCTACATCTCCTGAGTGTCTGCTTGTAACTTAACTTAACTTAACACTTAATATAACTTAATAACTAATAAATAACAAAACAACACAGTTCTGTGGGTGAAAGACCCGTGGGTCGCATTTATTGGTACCAGCCGTGGAACTGGCAGGTAACCTATCCACGGGTGGCGGCAATCGGGCCTACATCTAACTATGGATAACCCCTTCTAGAAAATGGCCAAGGGACACTGCTGCAGACCACAAGGCGGAGATACTCACGCAGCTTTCATAATTAGGGGTTTTTCCGGCCCAACAATAATCAGCCCGAGCACGCCCAAGCATACCGAGCTTGTGACGTCACCCTGACCGCAATGGCCATTACTCAAACCTCCTTCCAGTCTGCAGCCGTGATCCTGACCACCCGCCAGAGTAGGGTGCAAGCATTATTAACTCCTAACCTGTAGGTCCAGCCTTGACTTGATGAACAGCATGTCAATAACTGGGGAGTTCAAAATTACCGTCCTTGGTCTTAGGGAAGTAGTTCCAGTAACCCTCTTCCAGCCTCAGACACCTAGTCTCGAATAGAGACCTAGTGACAAACTGATTGCCGCCTGTTATCTCTTTAACCGAATCAATAGAGCATTACAAGTGCCAATCAGTAATGCCTATCATCGAATCAATAATGCATTACAAGTGCCAATCCGTAATGCATAATGAATCCATCAAGATGGATAACAAAACAAAACAACAGTGCATAACAAATTCAAAAACAGTGCATAACAGGGCTGGAAGGGTGGGGAAAGATCTTCTGGGAGTCCACAGGAACAAAGAAGAAGGAGAATCCCTGTACATCCTTCTTATAAGGTTAGTAAACCCCTCCCAACACAATGCAACATTGTAACTAATACACACACACAGCAGCACTCACTCCTCCAGGCCTTAACCCTTAGCTACGCTCCGGGCTTTTTGCCCTGCACTTTCTTAAGGGATTAAATGCCCTACATCTCCTGAGTGTCTGCTTGTAACTTAACTTAACTTAACACTTAATATAACTTAATAACTAATAAATAACAACACAACACAGTTCTGTGGGTGAAAGACCCGTGGGTCGCATTTATTGGTACCAGCCGTGGAACTGGCAGGTAAGTTATCCACGGGTGGTGGCAATCGGGGCCTACATCTAACTATGGATAACCCCTTCCTCAGGTCCCTATTGATCTTTTTCCTGACCTGGAAAGCTGCCTTGTGACACACCATGTGCCTCCACCTTAATCTAGGGATCACATTCGACCACCCGATTCTCACACCTGGAAACCAGAGTTTGAACTGCCTTAGGTCTGACTGCATTGCCCGGATTAGATCCAATGTGGGAATGGCCCCCACATCATTGCCGCCAGCATGAATGATCAAAATGTGGGGTTTTTCCCACCTTTTCGCTGCGGTCTGGAGCAATGCAGGCAGATCTGACCAAGCCAAGCCTCTGCGCCCTAGCCAACGTAACACAGCTCTGGACAAATGAAATCCTAGCTGCTGCCCTCCTGGCATGGCTACAGCTCTAATTGCGGCCCAGTGCACATATGAATGGCCGACGATCCACACCCGTACAGGACCTGGACGTATTTCTGAAAACAAAGAAAACAAGAGTTAGCCCGCTTGCAGTAGACCAGATCCACACAACCTTGGCCCATAACCTTTTGGTATCACCCCCGCAAGCCCCCTAACTCTTGCATACATGACCCTTGATCCCCGGTCTCAAACATACAGTGGCCTAACGTAAGACTTATACCGCTGCAACCTCCACCGCCCCAATGAGCGGATCCGATCCGAGGACCAACCCAACTCTGCTGCCGTCGTCGCTGCCCCCACCCGAAAGGAGTGTGGAGCAATCTGAGACCCGTCTAGACCAGCCTTTTGCGCTGCCCTATCCAAGACCTTTCCAAACTGGTATCTGGTCAGCGGGTCTCCATTAGCATGTATCAGAAGCCTGGAGGAGCCTCCTGGCCGTACCTCCAGGTAGGATGACACTAGCCGCACGGGGCAACAGGCAACACCCTGCTGCCCCGGCAGGGAAAGCCAAGCTCCCCGGCCCTCCTGGTAAGTTTTGGACCTGGGAATGAACAATAGCACGGAGTCATCCACCAGCCTGACATGGCTGTGCATGACCCCCCCTGTGGCCGCCGTTCTGGCTCGCGGTACCAACTCGCCCACCCTTAATGCGCCATGAAACGCCAAGCCAAAGGCCGCCCTGAAGAGGCGAGCCTCGAAAGGTGAGGAACATACTTCTGGCAGTACTTCCAGTAATTTTACCAGCCGTTCTGCCGTAATGGGCTCCCTTGTGTCCCGTCGTGGAACTTCCAGACGGCCCCACCCCCTCAAAAGCTGTTTACCTAGAAAGGAGCGCGACTCGTCTTTAAAGGCATATAGCCTGCAGAAAAACACCACAGCCGATAGCCTCGCGACTACCGGCCCCTTTTTTGCTCGCTTACCTCTCAGTTCCGCCAGCCACCGCAACAGAAACCCCTGTTCACCCTCACAGGAAGGGAACTCACGAAGGTCACAAAAACCTACCCATTCGCTCCAGTACCTTACATATGCCGACCATGTGCTGGGTGCCAACGAAGCCCGCAACAACGGGATCAGTTGCTGTAGTCCCTCGCCATCTGCCACAAAAAGAGAGGGCAAGAAAGACCGTTAGGAGCCGCGGCAGGCGCCGCAGCCCTAAACGCCCCCCACTGGAAGCGAGACAGTGCATCTGCAATTATATTCTGCACCCCTGGCACATGCCAGGCCCTAAAATCAATGTTCCGTTGCAAACATCTCAACACCAGGTGTCGCAAATAATGCACCACCACAGGCGATGAAGCAGAAAGCCTGTTAACCGCAAACACCACGCTGAGATTATCCGTCCAGAAAATCACAGCCCTGTTACTAAACAGGTGACCCCACAATTCTACCGCAACCAGTATGGGAAACAATTCCATAAAGCAAAGATTGCGTGTAAGCCCTCTGTCCGTCCACTCGGCCGGCCAGGGCTCCGCACTCCAAGCCCCTTCAAAGTAAGCCCCATACCCCTGCGGCGTCCGTGAACAGATGTAGCGCTTGGTTAGATATCGGATCCCCTCGCCACATGCAGATGCCGTTAAAGTCCTGGAGAAACCTCTCCCAGACCTGCAAATCCGCCAAGAGGTCCCTCGTGATGCGAATGCGCGATGCCTGAGCCCTACCTCTGCCCAAACACCGCTCTAGCCGCTTGCTAAACACCCTACCCCACGGGATAACTCTCCCCGCAAAGTTAAGGAGGCCAAGGAGCGATTGCAGCTCCCGCAGCGAACATGTCTGTGTTGCAACCATGGCCCGTACAGCCGCCAACATCTTGGCGACCTTCTCCTTAGGCAACCTACATTCACCTGCCACTCGATGCCTAGGAACGTCAAGCACGTGCACGGCCCCTCCGTCTTATCCTCTGCCAGAGGAACCCCAAACCTGGCCATCATGAACCTCATGACTTTCATTAACGAGGCACATTCTTGCGAGTTGGCCACCCCTACCAGGAGAAAGTCATCCAAGTAGTGCGCAACTCTATCACTTCCAGCCACCGAGACCACCGCCCAGTGCAGGAAAGTACTGAATGCTTCGAAGTACGCGCAGGATATCAAACAGCCCATGGGCAGACAACGGTCGACATAATAACCCCCTTCAAACCAACACCCCATCAGCCCGAAGGATGATGGGTGAATCGGGAGAAGCCGAAACGCGGATTCTATGTTTAATTTCGCCATAAATGCTCCCGGGCCCCGTTGCCTAACAAGAGCCAGCGCGTCGTCAAACGACTGGTAACGGACCGAGCTCAATTCCTCCGGAATAGCATCGTTCACCGACCGCCCTTTCGGATAAGAGAGGTGTTGTATGAGCCTGAACTTCTCCTTCTTGGGGACAACCCCTAGCGGGGAAACGACTAAATCTGACAGTGGCAATTCCCTAAAAGGGCCTGCAACCCTACCCAAGGCCACTTCTTTGCCCAGCTTCTCCCTGGCTGCCTCAGGGTATTGGGAAGCCGATTTCAGGTTTTTCCTGTCTCGGGCTCCCAACACCCGGCCAACTACCGGGATCACAAAGCCCTCACGCAATCTGCTATCCAAAAGCTGAGCAGCCGCCCTATCCGGGTACCTACGCAACCACTTGCCAATGACCTGGACCCTAAGTGGTGAATCCCCCCTTAGTCCCAGCGCCTCCTTTGCCCCCAAACCGATCAGTTTGGGTATCTCGCTTTTTGGAGCAATCAGCTCCGGGGTGTTGACCGCTGCAGAACTTGCAGACGTGCTTGAACGTGCACGATGTGCCCCGCTCGCACGCTTTGTCCTGATACCGCCAGCATACACCCCCTTGCCGCCGTCGAAAGCGCAAAGTCTGCCTCCCCCCGGGCGATGCCGCTATGGCGCCCCCTTGCGCCCTCCTTTCCGCATCAAGATGCGCCCAGAGGTGCAAATCCATTGTACCAAAATCAAGCAGTGGGTTGCCCACCTTTTTCCGATATAACATATCGTACTCTCTCCACGCACCATCAGCAAACTTTCTGTGTATTGCGTCGATGGTGTCGACGTACTTAAAGAGGGCAGTCCCCTGATCGGGAAACCTCTCCAAGTAGCAAGTGGCGTAGACCCCGAAACACCGATGCCACTCCTCAAGGGTATCAGACCACCTAAATTTCTTAGGGCCCGTACCATCCTCCGCCATTTCCTTAAACTTAAAAGCCTCTGCAGACAGCTCAAACATATTTACATACTTACCGTCCTGGATACGCTTCACAGTCTTAGATTTAAGGTGTGCATGCAAACTGTGTACCTGGCACGAATAAGTATCCCCGTGTACTGCTGCCTTTCTGTTCACCGCCTGTGGTGACCCCCCAGCAACCCCTAAGAGTTGAGATGACTGCGCCCCACTACTGGCATTGCCATCCCCGTGATTGCCCCTACTCATCTTTCTCAACATTCTATACATTCTCCTATGCCCTTTTGTGTGCAAACCCAGGGACCCATTTATCTCAGATCCCGAACCTGACCCACTAGAGCTGGAAGAATTACACCGCCCCCTAGGTAAACCAAGTTGCATCTCACCAGAGGAAGCACTCGATGTGGCTTGGCCTTGTCCAGAAGCACTGCTGACTCCTCTAGGCACGAGAGCTCCTGAACTCTGAGTCGCCATGTCTCTGCTGGAGGAGGATGTCCTGGGTACCTGCAAAATAGAAGCCAAGAGGGGAGTACCTCGGGAAGAGCCAGCCATCTCCTCCCTATCCCCCCCTTCCTCAAATTCTAGATAACCTTCCCGGTCGCTATCACTCACACCGCATGCCGCACTCACATCATCATCCGTACTGGTGGCCAACCCGCTAGCCGAATCCTCTTGAAATCTCACGGTCCTACTCCGACCCTGAGACTTCGATCCCCTAGCCTGTCTCGCCTGCCCCCTCCCAGGGCTCTCTAAGCCTTCCCCAGGGCCAACGCTAATACTAGCATGCCTCCTTTTTACAGCCCCCCTTGTGGCTATTTGCTCCGATCGTGCTGGTGAGGTCCTGCTGGGCGTCATTATACCCTGCAGACCTTGCGCCTGGGGCTCCGCTACTGCGGTGTCGCCCCTTGAGCTGTGTGTCACAATGGCCCCCTTATGTGCGGTCTTGGCCGCGGGGGCCTTTCCTTTACTTTGGGCCGCGGCGCGTGCGGGAGCCGCCTTAGCTTTGCCCCCTCCTAACGTAGGCTGCGAGCGCGAGGAGGGTGCCCTTTCGGCATCCCCTCCTTTATTACTGGGTCCAGCTGCGGCCCTTGTGCGCACACCCTGCTGTGACACCCCCGGAGTGCCCTCCGAGGGGCCCTGCTGCCCCGCTGCCACATTCACATTTGCCTCATGACTCCTCACTCCTGCCCCTCGCTCTGGCCCGCCATGCGCCCCCCCAGTCTCCTGGGCCCCATCGGGCTTGCCCCCAAGAGCGGGTGTCCCCCCCCGAGGTGCTCCCTTCTTACCTTCGGAGCCCGGGGGGAACGATCCGCTCTGCTCGCTGTCCGAATTGCTAGTGCTGCGAGCGGAAGTGACGTCACCGGAAGTGACGTAAGGACGCGCAACGCTGCCGGAAGTCGACGCGGCGGCCATTTTAGATGCCATGAGGGACGACTAACCGGAGGCCTGCACAGCACCATAGGCCGAAGCCTGGGCCTGAAGTACCGCCGGACTCGACGACGCACCCGCGAGGACCGACGCCAAGGACTGCAGGAGGGCCACCGCCGCCGCCACCGATTCCCCGGAGAGGACCACCGCCGCAGGTAAGGCCGCACTGCTCCCACTACCCGCGCCAACGGACCTCTCCCCAGAGGTACACGCACCCCTTAAAGCCTCGCTGGGCCCTGCAACTACCGGCCCCTGCCTAAGGCCTACACCGGAACCCCCGGGTATATCACCGGGACCCCCGGAGCCGAAACCGGAGCTCCCCTGGGACCCCCTAGGCCCTAAAACTGAAATGCCTACTCGCCCCTCAGGACCTAACTCCCCTGGGGGCCTACACTCCGACCCGACCGGCTGATAAGCCGGACCGGGGCCACCATCCCCCACTAAATTCTCCCGTGCAGGAGAAGAGAACAACACTGGGCTACCCCCCCCCCTAAGGGAGAAACGGGCAGACACAGCCCAGACCCCTGGCCCAGACCCACCGTGACAGTTCCAGATGGGGATGGTGCGACCCAATCCACGTCCTCTAACTCCATTTCTTCCCGTTGTCCAGATTCGCCTTCCATTGGAAAATGCTGCAAACTGCTAAGCTGAAAGATCTTCTGGGTGTCCACAGGAACAAAGAGGAAGTAGAATCCCTGTACATCCTTCTTATAAGGTTAGTAAACCCCTCCCAACACAATGCAACATTGTAACTAATACACACACACACAGCAGCACTCACTCCTACAGGCCTTAATCCTTAGCTACGCTCCGGGCTATTTGCCCTGCACTTTCTATCTGGGTATAAATATGTTTGTGTGTGTGTGAGTGTGTGAGTGTGTGAGTATAGTTATCTCTGTATAATTATGTTTTTGTGTATGTATGTGAGTGTGTGAATATAGTTATCTGTGTATAATTATGTTTTTGTGTGTGTATGTTAGTGTGTGAGTATAGTTATCTATGTATTAATATATTTTTGTGTATGTAACTGTGTGAGTATAGTTATCTATGTATTAATATGTTTTTGTGTATGTAACTGTGTGAGTATAGTTATCTGTGTATAAATATGTTTGTGCGTGCGTATGTGATGGTGTGAGTATAGTTATCTGTGTATAAATATGTTTGTGTGTATGTGAGTGTGTGAGTATAGTTATCTGTGTATAAATATGTTTGTGCGTGCGTATGTGAGTGTGTGAGTATAGTTATCTGTGTATAAATATGTCTGTGTGTATGTGAGTGTGTGAGTATAGTTATCTGTGTATAAATATGTTTGTGCGTGCGTATGTGATGGTGTGAGTATAGTTATCTGTGTATAAATATGTTTGTGCGTGCGTATGTGATGGTGTGAGTATAGTTATCTGTGTATAAATATGTTTGTGTGTATGTGAGTGTGTGAGTATAGTTATCTGTGTATAAATATGTTTGTGTGTATGTGAGTGTGTGAGTGTAGTGATCTGTATATAAATATGTTTGTGTGTATGTGTGTGTGTGAGTATAGCTATCTGTGTATAAATATGTCAGTGTGTATGTGAGTGTGTGAGTATAGTTATCTGTGTATAAATATGTTTGTGTGTATGTGAGTGTGTGAGTATAGTTATCTGTGTATAAATACGTCTGTGTGTATGTGAGTGTGTGAGTATAGTTATCTGTGCATAAATATGTTTGTGTGTATGTGAGTGTGTGAGTATAGTTATCTGTGTATAAATATGTCTGTGTGTATGTGAGTGTGTGAGTATAGTTATCTGTGTATAAATATGTTTGTGTGTATGTGAGTGTGTGAGTATAGTTATCTGTGTATAAATATGTCTGTGTGTATGTGAGTGTGTGAGTATAGTTATCTGTGTATAAATATGTTTGTGTGTATGTGAGTGTGTGAGTATAGTTATCTGTGTATAAATATGTTTGTGTGTATGTGAGTGTGTGAGTATAGTTATGTGTGTATAAATATGTCTGTGTGTATGTGAGTGTGTGAGTATAGTTATGTGTGTATAAATATGTTTATGTGTATGTGAGTGTGTGAGTATAGTTATGTGTGTATAAATATGTTTATGTGTATGTGAGTGTGTGAGTATAGTTATCTGTGTATAAATATGTTTATGTGTATGTGAGTGTGTGAGTATAGTTATCTGTGTATAAATATGTTTGTGTGTATGTGAGTGTGTGAGTATAGTTATCTGTGTATAAATATGTTTGTGTGTATGTGAGTGTGTGAGTATAGTTATCTGTGTATAAATATGTTTATATGTATATGAGTGTGTGAGTATAGTTATCTGTGTATAAATATGTTTGTGTGTATGTGAGTGTGTGAGTATAGTTATGTGTGTATAAATATGTCTGTGTGTATGTGAGTGTGTGAGTATAGTTATCTGTGTATAAATATGTTTGTGTGTATGTGAGTGTGTGAGTATAGTGATCTGTGTATAAATATGTTTGTGTGTATGTGAGTGTGTGATTATAGTTATGTGTGTATAAATATGTTTGTGTGTATGTGAGTGTGTGAGTATAGTTATCTGTGTATAAATATGTCTGTGTGTATGTGAGTGTGTGAGTATAGTTATGTGTGTATAAATATGTTTATGTTTGTGTGTATGTGAGTGTGTGAGTATAGTTATGTGTGTATAAATATGTTTGTGTGTATGTGAGTGTGTGAGTATAGTTATCTGTGTATAAATATGTTTGTGTGTATGTGAGTGTGTGAGTATAGTAATCTGTGTACAAATAATATGTGTGTGTGTGTGTGTGTGTAAATTTGTGTATGTGTATGTATATATATATATATGTCCCAAGTTACGAAAGCATTCTCCGGATTTGAATAACAATACTGGCTGGAAAAGCATAAACCTGACTGTTATCGCTGTAGTGGTTGCACTGACTGGGCAGTTTTTCAATCATTCAAGACATAAGAAGAAGAATTTCCTCAAGCATTGAGTGACCTGCACAACTCCATGCATTGGGGCCTATTTATCAAATGTCTGTCCAACATGATCCGATCAGCGAATCATGTCCGACAGACATCGCTGAATGCGGACAGCAATATGCTCTCCGCATTCAGCATTGCACCAGCAGTTCTTGTGAACTGCTGGTGCAACGCCGTCCCCTGCAGATTCGCGGCCAATCGGCCGCTAGCAGGGGGTGTCAATCAACCCGATCGTATTCGATCAGGTTGATTTCTGGCGATCGCTGTCCGCCTGCTCTGAGGTTATGGAGCAGCGGTCTTTAGAGAGCTGCTTCATAACTTGTGTTTACGGCGAGTCTGAAGGCTCCCAGAAACACAGGGCTTCAAGTTCCATACGGAGCTTGATAAATATGCTCCATTGTCTACTTGCTTCACTGCCCATGCAGTTTATTCTATGTTGGAAAGACGAGTGATAATCTGAGAACCCGGATGGCCAACCATCACAGTGCCATACGGCAAGCGTTGAAAAACGAAGCATCAGATCAGCCGGTGGCTTGCCACTTCCTACAGTGTGGACACAATGTTTCAGATTTAAGATACTTCATTATTGACCATGTACCTGTGTTAAAAAGAAGAGGAGACAGAAATAAAATACTCCTGCGGAGGGAAACCAGATGGACATTCGATTTAGAGACCTTGGGGGATATTGAACAAAGGTATGTCGGACCTGATCTGACAGTGCGGGTCATGTCCGACAGACCTTGCTGAATGCGGACAGCATTACACTCTCTGCATTCAGCATTTTCAAACGCCGCCCCCTGCAGACTCAAGGCCAATCGGGTGGTGTCAATCAACCCACTCGTACTCGATCGTGTTGAATTCCGATGATCTCTGTCTGCCTGCTCAGAGTAGGCGGACAGGGTTATGGAGCAGCGGTCTTTAGAACGCTACTTTATAACTGCTGTTTCTGACAAGTCTGAAGACTCTCCAGAAACACAGGCCATCCGGAGCTTGATAAATGGGCCTCCAGGACTCCGAATGGACTGAACACAAAACTTGAATGGCATTGTTTTTTTATAATGAGGCACTCTAGCTATTAGAATGTTCCTTCCCCTGTTCCTGCTAATATAAAACTAGCTGTCCTTGTAAAAGCACTATAAGCTTCTGTATAATGTCTACTATATGCTTCTGTATAATGTCTACTATATGCTTCTGTATAATGTCTACTATATGCTTCTGTATAATGTCTACTATATGCTTCTGTATAATGTCTACTATATGCTTCTGTATAATGTCTACTATATGCTTCTGTATAATGTCTACTATAAGCTTCTGTATAATGTCTACTATATGCTTCTGTATAATGTCTACTATATGCTTCTGTATAATGTCTACTATATGCTTCTGTATAATGTCTACTATATGCTTCTGTATAATGTCTACTATATGCTTCTGTATAATGTCTACTATATGCTTCTGTATAATATCTACTATATGCTTCTGTATAATGTCTACTATATGCTTCTGTATAATGTCTACTATATGCTTCTGTATAATGTCTACTATAAGCTTCTGTATAATGTCTACTATAAGCTTCTGTATAATGTCTACTATATGCTTCTGTATAATGTCTACTATATGCTTCTGTATAATGTCTACTATATGCTTCTGTATAATGTCTACTATAAGCTTCTGTATAATGTCTACTATATGCTTCTGTATAATGTCTACTATAAGCTTCTGTATAATGTCTACTATATGCTTCTGTATAATGTCTACTATATGCTTCTGTATAATGTCTACTATATGCTTCTGTATAATGTCTACTATATGCTTCTGTATAATGTCTACTATATGCTTCTGTATAATGTCTACTATATGCTTCTGATTAATGTCTACTATATGCTTCTGTATAATGTCTACTATATGCTTCTGTATAATGTCTACTATATGCTCTGTATAATGTCTACTATATGCTTCTGTATAATGTCTACTATATGCTTCTGTATAATGTCTACTATATGCTTCTGTATAATGTCTACTATAAGCTTCTGTATAATGTCTACTATATGCTTCTGTATAATGTCTACTATATGCTTCTGTATAATGTCTACTATATGCTTCTGTATAATGTCTACTATATGCTCTGTATAATGTCTACTATATGCTTCTGTATAATGTCTACTATATGCTTCTGTATAATGTCTACTATAAGCTTCTGTATAATGTCTACTATATGCTTCTGTATAATGTCTACTATATGCTTCTGTATAATGTCTACTATAAGCTTCTGTATAATGTCTACTATATGCTTCTGTATAATGTCTACTATATGCTTCTGTATAATGTCTACTATATGCTTCTGTATAATGTCTACTATAAGCTTCTGTATAATGTCTACTATATGCTTCTGTATAATGTCTACTATATGCTTCTGTATAATGTCTACTATATGCTTCTGTATAATGTCTACTATAAGCTTCTGTATAATGTCTACTATAAGCTTCTGTATAATGTCTACTATATGCTTCTGTATAATGTCTACTATATGCTTCTGTATAATGTCTACTATAAGCTTCTGTATAATGTCTACTATATGCTTCTGTATAATGTCTACTATATGCTTCTGTATAACGTCTACTACATGCTTCTGTATAATGTCTACTATATGCTTCTGTATAATGTCTACTATATGCTCTGTATAATGTCTACTATATGCTTCTGTATAATGTCTACTATATGCTTCTGTATAATGTCTACTATATGCTTCTGTATAATGTCTACTATATGCTTCTGTATAATGTCTACTATATGCTTCTGTATAATATCTACTATATGCTTCTGTATAATGTCTACTATATGCTTCTGTATAATATCTACTATATGCTTCTGTATAATGTCTACTATAAGCTTCTGTATAATGTCTACTATATGCTTCTGTATAATATCTACTATATGCTTCTGTATAATATCTACTATATGCTTCTGTATAATGTCTACTATATGCTTCTGTATAATATCTACTATATGCTTCTGTATAATGTCTACTATAAGCTTCTGTATAATGTCTACTATATGCTTCTGTATAATGTCTACTATATGCTTCTGTATAATGTCTACTATATGCTTCTGTATAATGTCTACTATATGCTTCTGTATAATGTCTACTATATGCTTCTGTATAATGTCTACTATAAGCTTCTGTATAATGTCTACTATATGCTTCTGTATAATGTCTACTATAAGCTTCTGTATAATGTCTACTATAAGCTTCTGTATAATGTCTACTATATGCTTCTGTATAATGTCTACTATATGCTTCTGTATAATGTCTACTATAAGCTTCTGTATAATGTCTACTATATGCTTCTGTATAATGTCTACTATATGCTTCTGTATAATGTCTACTATAAGCTTCTGTATAATGTCTACTATAAGCTTCTGTATAATGTCTACTATATGCTTCTGTATAATGTCTACTATATGCTTCTGTATAATGTCTACTATATGCTTCTGTATAATGTCTACTATATGCTTCTGTATAATGTCTACTATAAGCTTCTGTATAATGTCTACTATATGCTTCTGTATAATGTCTACTATATGCTTCTGTATAATGTCTACTATATGCTTCTGTATAATATCTACTATATGCTTCTGTATAATGTCTACTATAAGCTTCTGTATAATGTCTACTATATGCTTCTGTATAATGTCTACTATATGCTTCTGTATAATGTCTACTATATGCTTCTGTATAATATCTACTATATGCTTCTGTATAATGTCTACTATAAGCTTCTGTATAATGTCTACTATATGCTTCTGTATAATGTCTACTATATGCTTCTGTATAATGTCTACTATATGCTTCTGTATAATGTCTACTATATGCTCTGACTTTTTTTTCTATTTTTTCATAATTTTTTGTTTCTTTCTTTTCTTTCTTTTTCTTTTTCCCTCTCTTCCTTTTTTCTATTTGCTTCCTATCTCAGAGGAAGCGTTTTTTGTGAAACGTACGTCAGGGGTCCTCTGGGATAAGCTTTGTCTTTCCCTTTTTTAATTTGCTCACCTTTGTTGGTCTGGTAAATTGCAGCTTTATAAAAAAACTTGGCAAAACTTAAACTTAAACTAGCCCTCGGATTGTAAGGGCTTAGCCTATATTTATAATTTTTCTGCAAGATACCTTTGATGCTGATTTCAGAATAATTTAATTTAAGAATCATAGCTCAACTTAGGTGCAGTGTTTTTAATTCTTAGCTCTTGCTAAATGTATGTGTGGTTAAATATATTTTCTTAATAAAGTTTAGTGTATGAATGGACAATAAAAACATTTTTTCTAATTAAAACAAATTTAGCTCTGACTCAGAAAGGGCTCAGTTGGTGGAATTTTTCCTCACAGATTTAAGTTACCTATTCCTATTTGTAAGTCTATTTACAATTACTTGTTAGTTGTACTTTGCTTTTAACTTTAAATCTGTGGCAGGAGGTATTAGCGGTTAGGAGATTATAAAACTCAAATTGGGCTATTTGCCTTTAACCACTAACCTCTTGTATATAGTATACTTTGCCCTACCCCCACCTACTCTTACTTTAAATTATCTATAAATCTTGTCTGTTTATAGCTGCGCCAACAGTTGGATCAAGTGTGGTCATTGAGTACATAGCGTAAATGTAAAGACTGTTTGTCTACTTATAGATCGCTTAGTAGTCTCGAAATTGTACACAATGGGTCAGGTCTTTAGTATATGGTTCTTTAGGTGATTGCATATCTTGTAAGTTAGGGGATTTAATGTCTCAGTAACACTGTTCTTTTGATCTGAGCTGTGATTTAGTTATTTTTAGCTGCACTTATTTTAAACCGCACTTGTAAATGAATCTATTTTTGCAGTATTAGTTTACACAGATATTTGCTAGGCAACGGGTGCCGCCTGATGACGTACGCACCGAGACGCGCATCTGCCGTGAAACACGAGTGAACGGAATGCATTTGGGGGGGGGGGGATGAGTAAGTCTGCACTGTTAGTTAGCTTTGTAACTGGTCTGAGGATGGGGGGTGAAACCCGGAAACATCACATTGTTATTCAAATCCGGAGAGTGCCTTCTTTACTTGGGACATATTATGATAGTGGAGGGCCCTCTAGTGGGTCTGGAACAACATAACAACATTAAGGGATTACCAACTTGAAGTCTGGAGGATGCTAGATTGTGTTTGTTACAATGTTGCAGGTGTGGAGGCGGGTGTTTGTGCTTACCTTTATAGGGCTCTGCAGCAGTGATACCGATCTCTTCCTGTTCCAGACTTCAAGGAGAAATTTTCTTCATGTCCTGTGCTGAGCTTGGATGATGGATAGAGTCAGGAGGAAGGCGATGCCACAGAAGAGATATCATGAAGTGGTGGAGACGAAGGCCAGGAAGAAAGGACCTGCAGGAGGGAGAGATGATCAGCTTTCTGATGAGGCGGTACCCCCACACCCCAGAAATCCCCCCCCACGTAGAAGGTTTAACAGGGGAAAGAAGGTGGTGGGTGAGGAGGCAGGCCCTATAGTACAGGCACAGAGTGGTGTGGTCATTGGGGTAGGCCCTGGTCCTGCTCAGCAGTCTGGGGTGTTAGGCAGTACCCACAATAGTGTCTAAGATGGGCCACATGGTAGCCAGGTGAGGGCCCAGGTTGTTCAGGCCGAGCAGGGTGGACTGGTAGGGGGGTCGCGGCCCACATGTTGCCTACCTTACCTCCAGCGGCCATGGCTGCTGTCCTGGCCATTACGCAATCCCTTGCTGTGGTGGTGGGCCAGTCTGGCCTAGCGCAGAGTCAGGTGGTCCCAGGGGTCGCCGGTGGTGAGGAGGGAGGGTTGGGGCCTAGTTGTGGCTCAAGAGGTTCTAGGGCATCAGGCCATGCCCCCTCTCATTGTGGCTCTCACAATACCTCCTCCCTGGGTTCTTCCAGTGAGGAGGAGCGCGGCCGCCATCTTGGTAGGAGGGGCAGAGGTCGGGACGGAGGCCCACGCGACCGGAGAACTCACAGTAAGTTGGGGAGTCTCCGGTTCGCGGGTAGGGACTCAAAACGGTGGGTCTCTGGGGCTACAGGGGACTTACCGGGCAACAGTGCAACAGGCGTGTATGTAGTTGGGGAGACGGATGGCTCACATGGCACAAGGGATGTTGGTAATTGCAGTGCTGTAGGCCCAAGGGAGAGTGCAAGGGTGCTGGAGAAGGTTGCGGTATGTGTGGGTCCACCCGGACCGGCGGCAAATAACTTGGCAAGGAGTGCTGGGGATGATGCTGTGCAGGTGGGGTTGGGAAATGCGGGGATAATGCATTTTGAATGGATGGGTGCCCAAAGTGGCACAAGGTGGCACATTGCGCCACTATGATGAGCAGGTATTTAGGCCTCATCCAGGCCAGGATGCTAGTATGTGTGGGCAATCCAATGGGCACGTTGCACATGATGAGCAGGTATTTAGGCCTCATCCAGGCCAGGGTGCTAGTATGTATGGGCAATCCAGTGGGATCACAGAGGAGGCCATTAGAAGGGCAGTGGAGGCTGCACTGCGTGAGGGCAGCAGGCCCCAAGTCCCACCTGGGTCCAGTGTGAACGCTCGGGAGGGGACAGGCCAGGGCCATGTCTGCAGCTCTGGGGATTAATGGTGGGGGAGGACAGAGGGGACCTAGTGCAGGCCCTCCTTTTGAGGCCTCATTCGTGGACCGGAGTACTCTCCAAATTGCTTTGTCTCCACAGGTTCCAGCAAGGGAAGCAACTACTATGGCTACAGGATCAGCAGGTACACTGGTGGTTGCAGGGCCCAGCAGGGAGCAGACGGCGGAGAAGGGAGCGGCCCCCAAGGCTTTGCAGGATGGGGCGCAGCCAGCAGAATGTGAGTACTATACACCTGGCATTACACATGCTGACACAGGGTCATCCACTAGTGGGTCGGGCTCAGACAGTGGGGAGGACCTGGGGCTAGTGGGTAAGGGCCAGCAGAGAATGTTTAGGTGGATTAAAAAAATGGCGGATGGGCAAGCGAAGGCTAAAGTTGGGGCCTCTGGGATGGGGGAAGTGCCAGTGGGGGCACCAGTGTTAGGGAGCAGCACACAACCCGCGAGACAGGTTCCGAAGAAGGTGACGGCGCAAGGGAATACCTATCCCTGAATCGTGCACTCACTATATGGCCATCTCAAACAAAAAATAATTAAGCAAATTCAGGAGGGGCAATACGTGAATGTATTTGACCTCTCTCTGGATGCATATAGGGCTAAGGAAAGGACGGCAGAAGGTTCGGGCCCTAAGAAAGTGCGCAGACCTGAGACTTATGAAAAATGGCTCAAATGCTTCAGGGTCTTGGCGGCATGCTACGTTGATAGGTGGCCCCTGCAGGGGCATAACTTATTTAAATATCTGGATACTATAGAAGATATCCACAATAGATTTAAGGAATGGGCATGGCGTGACTACGATATGGCGTTTCGTAGAAAGATGGTTGGGAACCCTTTATTGCATTTCGGTACCCAGGAAATGCATTTATGGTCCAAATTGGGACTGCAGGCTCGGCAAGGGGTGGCGCATCAGGGCCCTCGCCCAAAAAAGCATAGTAGGGAGTGCTGGAAATTCCAGGAGCGACAGTGTGATCGGGGGAGCAGTTGCTCCTTTCATCACATATGCAAGCACTGTAGTGGGCCCCATCTGGGAGTTGAGTGTAGTAAAAGGAAGGAACAGGGCCTGTATAGGCAAGTTCCCAAGCCGGGAGTTGGCGTCAAGGGCGCCAACCCCGCTTAAGCTGCAAGCCATGAGTACATGGCTAGCACACTACACCGACCAGGATGCGGCGCGGCTTCTTTGGTCGGGGTTGGAAGGGGGGTTTCGGATCTCGTTGCTGGCTAAAGTGGTGGGGTCTCGGGTGCATAAGAATTTGAAGACGGCATATGAATTCCCGCAAGTTGTAAGGGAGAAACTGGCAAAGGAGGTAGCAATGGGTATGGTGTCTGGCCCGTTTGCGGCCATCCCTTTCGCGGATCTAGTGGTCTCCCCTCTAGGAGTGGTTGATCTATCACTTGTCATTCCCAAAAGGGGGGTTAGTTAATGATGCCATCGATCCGGAGCTGAGCTTGGTGCACTATCAGTTATTTGACGAGGCATTGGACCTGGTGCGCTAATGGCGAAGCTGGACATTGAGTCTGCTTTCCAGTTGCTACCCTTACACCTGTCAGCCTTCAAGTGCTTCAGTTCGTTCCTTCACTGGGTGGTACAGAAGGCGTCTGGGGGTGGGTCGGTGGCCCATTACCTGGATGATTTTCTGTTCGTCGGGAGAGCAGGTTCCAAAGGGTGTGAACGGCTGATGGAGGTAATGCAGGACATGATGGCAAGGTTCGGGGTTCCGCTGGCAGAGGATAAAATGCCGGGCCCTTGCATGTGTCTCACTTTTCTGGGAATAGAAATTGACATGGTGCAGGCAGTATGCAGACTGCCTGAGGACAAGGTAGCCCGAATAATGCATATTGTGCAGAAGGTGCGCGGGCAAGACAGAACCCCCGTTAAGGAGGTACAGTCGCTATTGGGTCTCCTTAATTTTGCGGGGAGGGCCATCCCGATGGGCAGAGTTTTTAACTGGAAAGCCAACTGAAGGGTCCTGTAGGGCAGGTAAAGTGGGCCAGGGTCACGCCAGAGGTGAAGGACGACCTCAATGTGTGGGCTAGGTTCCTGCATGATTTCAATGGAGTTTGTCTCTGGAGGGCTCCACCAGTTTCAAACCAAATGCTGCACCTATTTACAGATGCGGCAGGCAGCTTGGGTTACAGGGCCTATCTGGACAGGTAATGGAGCGCGGCTTCATGGCCTCCAGACTGGATATCCGAGGGTTAGACAAGGAACCTGACCTTATTGGAACTTCTTCCAATAGTTGCAGCTGTAGAAATTTGGGGCCGGCGTCTAGCAAATAGGGCAGTGGTGTTGATAGATTGTCTGCGTCATCACCGGGGGTTGTGCATTACTTGAGGCACTTAGTGTTGCGCTGCTTGCAGCTCAACATTGGTTTCACCGCCAAACACGTCCCCGGGATTGCAGAACGTTATTACTGATGCACTCTCGATTTAATTGGGAGCAGTTTAGGAAGGCAGCACCCAGGGCAGCGAAAGAGGGTTTAATGTGCCCTGCTTTTCTTTGGCAGCTGTTGAAGGTTGGGAAGGCATCCTCCCCCTAATCAGAGCATCATTGGCGCAGAAGATGTGGACAGCATACATAGGCCACTGGAAAAGATGGGAGGCATTCTGTCAGCAGAAGGGTGTCAGGGTACAGCTGGCATCACAGGTGCTGGAATGGTTAGCGGCTTTGAGGCAGGAAGGGATCAGCAGAGTAGGAGCAGGGAGCAGGCTGTTTGCAGTGGCCTTCTTCAATAAAGCATTAGGCAATGTTGATAATTCAAGAGCTTTCTTAGTCAGACAGGTCTTGAGGGGGTGGGGTAGGGTGAACCCCCGCCCTAAGGATCGGAGGGAGCCCATCACACCAGTTCGCCTGAGGCTGATGGCCTTGGAGCTGAAACCGGTTTGCACATCTGAGTTACTTTTCAGGGCGGCTTTCGCTTTAGCTTTGGGGCTGTCTAGTGGGACTGGCGAAAGGGGTTGATGTGTTTTAATCATGTTTTGCCAGGTACGTTAGGTTGCGAATTCACCGCCAGTTCGTGTATGGATAGTAGGCCACTCCTATATCCATTGGGCTTCCATCAGGGCGCTGCGGTCTCCAGAAGGTCAGCAACTTGGATTCTCAACGTTCAGGGCCAACTTCCGCTGGTTAGGGCGTAGGGGCCTTACATGGTGTGATGATGTCTGAAATAAAAGTGAGTATCTAAGTGAACCACAGCTGCTGAGATAAATGTAATTTTAGTAAGTGTGTTTGCAGAGATTGTTATTTGGGTGGTAACATCAATTACAATACATGTAATGTGAGAACCCACTGTTAATCAATGCAGTTTAATAGTTGGTGAAGGATGCTGTGGATATTCTATAGCTGTCACATGTGAATAAATCACTGAATAAATGCAGCAGCATAAGCACAACAAGTCACCAATGAAAAAGGTGTTAACACAGAGAAAAATATAACAACTGAGGTGTAATTAGTATGACACTGAGTAGATCGATCACAGTGTAATATAATGTATAAAGTGTATATTACTGAAACATATAACAGGTAAGTGGCTGAATGAGGTACCTGAGCAGTTAAAGCTTAACTGCAGGAGAAAGAACTTTAGTGCGACCAAACAGACTCAGTCCATGAGATGCGGCAAAGGTTCGCGTGTGACGTCACCCCTCCGATACTTCCGGGATTAGTGAAACAGCTGACAGGCGGCTTAGAATTCCGTAGCTGAACAGAGAGTTCTGAGGTTGCTTCAAAGGAGGCTGGGAAGGAGTGCAGACAATGCAAACTACAATCTAATACCAAGCAAAGAGTAGTGTGGGAGGAGGCCTTTTATAGGCTGGATGTCAGACTATTAAAGAAACAGTACTATTTGCAAGTGAGTTAATACAATAACTGCATAGAAGAGCAGATGAATAGCTGTGAACATGACAGGACTCCCCCCTCAAGGAGCGACAATCCGGGGCTCAGGAACGGGGTCTATCAGGATTCCGAGAAATGAGAAATGAGTCGAGGGGCCGAGATATTACTGGCAGGTTCCCAGGAATCATCCTCTTCTGCATACCCCTTCCACCTTATAAGATATTGCAGGATGCCACGGTAGATTCTGGAATCTAGAATGGAGTGAACCTCATATTCGATGTTAGGGTCAACAGATACCTGTGGTAGAGGTTGTAGGGAAGAGCCCCCCGAACCGTCCTGTATGGTTTCAGGAGGGAGACATGAAATATCGGATGTATTTTGAGGTTATTAGGCAATTGAATACGCACAGCATTGTCATTGATGATTTTGATGATAGGAAAAGGTCCTATATATAATGGAGAGAGTTTCTTGGATGGAGTGTTCAGGCGCAGATTCTTGGTAGACAACCAGACAAGATCTCCAAGGGAGTAATGTGGAGCAGGGGTTCTTCTCATGTCATAATATTTTTTATGTATCTGTTTGGCTTCCTCAATTGCATTACGTACAGTGATGAAATTTGAAGCAATAGTTTGGGTTAAATCGCTGATATGAACTGAGTTGTCGTTTCCTGGTAGAAGTTGGAAAGATGGATGATAACCATAGTTGATAAAGAACGGTGTTTGCATAGTTGTGGCATGGATGGTGTTATTGAAGACAAACTCTGCGTAAGGGAGTAGAGTTGACCAAGATTCCTGGTTGTAATGACAGTAAGTCCGTAGAAATTGTTCAACCCATTGGTTACACCTTTCGGTTTGACCATTGGTCTGAGGATGATATGATGATGAGAGCTTTTTTTCAATCGAAAATGATTTACAGAATTCTGCCCAAAGAGTGCTGGTAAATTGCGATGCACGGTCTGTGAGAATCCTTTGTGGTAATCCATGTAGCTTGAAAACATGGGTAAGGAGAACTTGTATGGTTTCAGCAGCTGTTGGTAATTTATGATATGGAATGAGATGTATCATTTTACTAAACAAATCTACAACTACTATTATGGTGGTGTTATTAGAAGATCTGGGTAGGTCAACAATGTAGTCCATTGCGATATCAAGCCATGGTCTGTTGGGTGTAGAAATTGGTAGCAACAATCCATAGGGTGATGGTTTTGTTCGTTTTGAAGTGGCACAAACTGAACAGCTGTTAATATAGTCTGAGATGTCGTTGGTCATGTTGGGCCACCAGTATGATCTTTTTATCATCTCCTGCGTTTTAACAATGCCACTGTGGCCAGCTAAACGAGAATCGTGTGCAGAATGCAACAGGGTTGCTCTTATGGAAGATGGTACATATAATTTACCCTGGTGATGGTATAGGGCATCAGAGTTTAGTTGTAATAAATGAAGAGGTTTCGTTGTATCCTTTTGTTGTTCTCGGCGCAATAGGGAATGGAATCTATTAGAAAGAGTAGAAATTTGTCTTCAGGTATCACAGACTGGGGAGAGTGGGTGTAGCAATCTTTTGGTGGTAATCGTGATAGTGCGTCTGCCTTCCGATTTTTCGCAGCGGGTCTGTAGGTTATAAGAAAATCGAATCTAGAAAAATAAAGATTCCAACGAACCTGTCTGGCTGTAAGAGTTTTGGTAGACTTCAAGTATTGTAGGTTACGGTGATCTGTGTAAACTATGGTTGGGTATGTAGCTCCCTCGAGTAAATGTCGCCACTGTTCAAAGGCTACCTTTATGGCTAGAAGTTCTTTATCGCCAACTGGGTAGTGTGACTCGGGTATAGTTAGACATCTTGAGAAATAAGCAACAGTATGAAGTGGCTTTTGTAACTGTTCTCTCTGAGATAAAAGTGCTCCAATTGCCAGGTCAGAAGCATCAACCTCTAGTATGAACTGTAGTTGAGTGTTAGGATATCGTAGTATTGGTGCTGATGTGAATTTCTTTTTTAGAAGATCAAAGGAGGATTGTGTTTCTTGTGTCCAAAGAAATTTGTTATCTTTTGTGAGGTTAGTTAACGGTTTTGCAACTGAGGCAAAGTTGTGTATAAACTTGCGATAAAAATTTGCAAAACCAAGAAAACTTTGGACTTGTTTTTTGTTGGTGGGTTTGGGTCAATTGAGTATGGTTTGTATTTTTGTGTTGTCCATCTGTATGCCATGTTCAGAAATCTGATAACCTAGAAAGGTAATGTTATGCGAGTTAAATATGCATTTTTCTGCTTTTGCATAAAGGGAATGACTTTGTAGTCTGGAGAGTACCTGTCTGACATGGTTCACATGTTCAGAAGGTGTTTTTGAAAATATCAGAATGTCGTCCAGGTAAATGACAACGAAGACATCCAGAATGTCTCTGAATATATCATGTATGAAGTGTTGGAAGGTGGCTGGGGCATTACAGAGGCCGAATGGCATGACGGTGTACTCGTAAAGGCCATACCGAGTACGGAACGCCGTCAGCCATTCGTCCCCAGCCCTCATATGGATGAGATTATAAGCCCCCCTTAAGTCTAGCTTAGTGAATATGTTTGATCCTTCAAGCCTTTCTATTAATTGAGGAATGAGGGGTAAGGGATAGCGGGTTTTTTATAGTGATTTTATTCAGTTGCCTATAATCTACAATAGTTCTTAAAGTCCAGTCCTTGTTCTTGACAAAGAACATACCCGCGGCTGCGGGGGAGGTTGAGGGACGTATGAACCCCTTCTTTAAATTGTCATCAAGATAAGTTTTTAAGTGTTGTAACTCTGGCTTGGATAAAGGGAATACATGGCCGCAGGGTATGACTGCACCTGGTAAGATCTCAATTGGGCAGTCATATGGGCGATGGGGTGGTAAGTTCTCGGATTCTTTTTTACTGAAGACATCCGAAAAAGTCCATGTATTCCTGGGGAATAGTAAATTCTTGAGTAGAAGAAGCTGGTTGTAACAGTAGAGTAGGGAAACAAGTAGTAGTGCAGTACTTTGAAGTAAACTGTAAACTAAGTGTGGACCAAGATATGTGGGGGTCATGTAAGCGTAACCACTGTAAACCTAAGATTACAGGAAAGGCAGGGGAAGTAATTACATCAAATGTTATGTATTCCCTACGGTGGTCTAGGGTGGAGACAAGAAGTGGAATGGTTTCAAATATAACCGGACCGGATGGCAATACCTCCCCATCAATTCCCCTTAAAGGTACAGGAGACGTTTTTTTAATCAGTGGTATTTTATTTATGTTAGTGAAGTTCACATCTATATACAGTATGAGGCAGAAGCACCAGAATCAAGAATCCCTGTGACGTTGGCCCGTTGTTGGTCCCACTGCAATGAAAGGGATAGGTTAAGGTAACAAGAGGAATTACTAGCAGCTTTAATGGAATGATATGGTAGAGAAGCCTTACCCTGTTTTTGTCTCTGTAGGATTGGACAGGAGTGTACAAGGTGTTCATCAGAGGCACAATACATACATAAATTTTGTGTGCGTCTTCTGAGTTTCTCCTGGTTGGTTAATGGCCCTTTAAGGAAACCAATCTCCATGGGTTCGCTGGTAGACTTTTGGGCAGTATAGGTGGAGCTTGTGGACGGTGATTTTCTAGTACTACTGTCATGGGAAGTTTTTTCACTTTGTCTCTCTCTTAGGCGCCTGTCAATACTAATACTTAAATTTATCAACTCTTCCAAGGTTGGTGGAAGATCTGAGCGACAGAGTTCATCCTTTATAGCATCTGAAAGTCCCAGCCGGAACTGGTTTCTTAATGCTAAATTGTTCCATTGTGTGTCTTTTGCCCATTTTTTAAAATCCACTATATAATCCTCCACATCCCTTCTCCTCTGCTTTAAAGATCTCATAGCTGTTTCGGCCGTCAACTGCTTGTATGGGTCATCATACAGTTGAGCTAAAGCAGAGAAGAAAGAATCCAGAGAATTGAGGATATCATCATTGCTTTCTAGGAAATTATTTGCCCAACTTCTAGGCTCAGCTCTTAAGTAGGAAATAGCAGTCATAACTTTGATTCTGTCTGTGGGATAAGTATAGGGCTTCAAAGTAAAAAGCAACAAACAGGCATTTTTGAAATCCCTAAACATTTTCCTGTCACCTGTAAAAACGTCAGGTAAACTAACTTGAGGTTCCTGGAAACGTGATTTCGTTTCTACAAAGTCCTTTATATAAGCTTTAAGAGCATTATTTTCTTGTTTTAAAGTATTCAGCCCATCAGTCAGCAATTCCACATTATGAGTGAGTGTCTGAATCTGTGTAGTGATCTCAGCAGGATCCATGTTTTTAATCAGGCTTGGTATTCTGTGATGTCTGAAATAAAAGTGAGTATCTAAATGAACCACAGCTGCTGAGATAAATGTAATCTTAGTAAGTATGTTTGCAGAGATTGTTATTTGGGTGGTAACATCAATTACAATACATGTAATGTGAGAACCCACAGTTAATCAATGCAGTTTAATAGTTGGTGAAGGATGCTGTGGATATTCTATAGCTGCCACATGTGAATAAATCACTGAATAAATGCAGCAGCATAAGCACAACAAGTCACCAATGAAAAAGGTGTTAACACAGAGAAAAATATAACAACTGAGTTGTAATTAGTATGACACTGATTAGATCGATCACAGTGTAATATAATGTATAAAGTGTATATTACTGAAACATATAACAGGTAAGTGGCTGAATGAGGTACCTGAGCAGTTAAAGCTTAACTGCAGGAGAAAGAACTTTAGTGCGAGCAAACAGACTCAGTCCACGAGATGCGGCAAAGGTTTGCGTGTGACGTCACCGCTCCGATACTTCCGGGATTAGTGAAACAGCTGACAGGCGGCTTAGAATTCCGTAGCTGAACAGAGAGTTCTGAGGTTGCTTCAAAGGAGGCTGGGAAGGAGTGCAGACAATGCAAACTACAATCCAATACCAAGCAAAGAGTAGTGTGGGAGGAGGCCTTTTATAGGCTGGATGTCAGACTATTAAAGAAACAGTACTATTTGCAAGTGAGTTAATACAATAACTGCATAGAAGAGCAGATGAATAGCTGTGAACATGACACATGGGTAGATTTGCCAGCTCTTCTGCAAGAGGCGCACAGGAGGTGGCAGGAACCACACATTGTGGTGCTACATTTGGGCGGGAATGACTTGGGCTCGGTGCCTGCACTAAACTTCATTAAGAGGATGGCGTGAAGTGGGTGCACACCTGGCTCAGTGATGTGAGGCTGGGATGGTCCAATGTGGTTGCTCGGCTGCAGTGGAGGCATATTGTGACCCAGAAAGCAGCATACAATGTAAGGAAGAAGGTCAACAGCTAGATGGGTAGAACAGTCACGGCCCTGGGGGGCTTCGTGATTAAACACAAGGCCATTACAGCCGACAAAAAGGACCTATTTTGCCCGGATGGGGTCCACCTAACGGATGTTGGGCTGGACCTGTTCTTAAAGGACATCAGAAGGGCGCTGTTAAAGTTAATTTAAGGGAATAGTGGAGTTCATTCTGCAAAAAAAATAAATAAATATATAATTAAAACCATTTTGTACAATTGGTTAAGGTAGTGGTTAAATTGTAGTAATAGGTGCCTGTTGGCTTGGGTGGCGGCAAGAGAATGCCTGGCTCTTGTTGCGGGTTGCGGGTGGTCAAGGCCCTGGGGAGCGGGCACGGGGAGAGAAGAGTGATGGTCTAAAAATAGGAGGGGATACGCCCACTAGGTCCCGGCCTAGGGGTCCTCTCCCTTGCGGATGCAGACCGAAGATCTCTAAACATCACAGCTCTCTCTCTGTGGCATTGGGCATGAACAGCCGGGTGTCACGCTGCAAACATCGAAAGGGGCCTTGTCCGTCTGCTGGTAGGGGTTAGGTTAGGGTTAGATGCCGCCACTGATTTGATGACAAACTTGTGATCAAGTTTAAGTTAACATACGTTGAGTGCCTAATAGTAATAATAAAGATTAGGCACTAGTTAATCGTTTATTTAATAAACGTGACCGTGACCAGTCTTTCTCCCAACAAAGTTGTCTTGTCTTATTCTGGTTATGGTTATACTAGAGTAGGTAGGACGGAATAGGGAGTTTATACCTTATGATAGTGGAAGGCCCTCTAGTGGGTCTGGAACAATATTAAGGGATTACCAACTTGAAGTCTGGAGGATGCTAGATTGTGTTTGTTACAATGTTGCAGGTGTGGAGGCGGGTGTTTGTGCTTACCTTTATAGGGCTCTGCAGCAGTGATACCGGCCTCTTCCTGTTCCAGACTTCAAGGAGAAATTTTCCCCTCCCACCCGTCCCAGAGAAGAATGCGGCGGCGGCAATGATGCCGCAGAGTGAGGGTGAGTGTAACCCGGCTGGGGTAGGTTTAATTTAGCTAGCCTTAGTAAGCCCGGGTTGTTAATATAACCTTCCATCCCTATCAGGAGGGTTGCATGATTCGCCTGGAAGGGGTTGCCTTACAGGGTTGGTTGGAGATGCCCTAGCTCGCGGGTGGTCAAGGCCTGGGGAGTGGGCATGGGGAGAGAAGAGTGACAGTCTAAAAAGGGGAGAGTATACGCCCACTAGGTGCCGGCCTAGGGGTCCTCTCCCTTGCGGATGCAGACCGAAGATCTCTAAACATCCCAGCTCTCTCTCTGTACCATTGGGCGTGAACAGCCGGGTGTCACGCTGCAAACATCGAAAGGGGCCTTGTCCGTCTGTTGGTAGGGTTTAGGTTAGGTTGTGTTCAAGTTTAAGTTAACATACGTTGAGTGCCTAATAGTAATAATAAAGAAGATTAGGCACTAGTTAATCGTTTATTTAATAAACATGACCGTGACCGGCCTTTCTCCCAACAAAGTTGTGTTGTCTTATTCTGGTTATGGTTATACTAGAGTACGTAGAACGGAATAGGGGGTTTATACCTTAAGAATTTTGTTGTGCAACCCAGTCAGTAGCGGATTACTGTGAGTGCTAGGCCCAGCTATACACACGTGTTCATGTGTGTATGTGTGTGTATATATATATATATATATATATATATGTTTATGTGTGTATATACGTGTAAAGTCAATTAGCCGGTGGCCCAGCACTCCAACCTCTATGGTGTAACTCTGACCTGGGTGCAATCCTAAAAAAACTGTGGTTAATATTTGCTGTAAAAAAGTGTGTGTACGCGTGCATGTGTGTTTGTATATATATATATATATATATATGTTTGTGTGTCTCTTGATTCACCAATATCCATGCAGAGACAGTGGCAGATGCCCTGATTTGGATATTTGCCAGAATGGGTTTCCCCCGGGAGATACTATCTGACCAGGGGACTCAGTTTACTGCTGACCTGACCCAGCAACTCTGGAAGCTATGTGAAATAAGCATAGTTCTCCTTACCACCCCAGATGAATGACTGTGTGAAAGCAATTGCTTTGCACATTTGCAACCTCTCACAAGGATTGGTAAAGTTCCTGCCCCACCTCCTGTTTGCTCACCTAGAGGTGCAGCCGGAATCCACTGGGTTCTACCCATTCGAGTTATTGTATGGGAGAAGAGTGAGGGGATCCCTAGACTTACTTAGAGTCCAATGGGAAGTAGGGGAGGGGGATGAGCAGACCTCTATTGTAGGGTATGTGTTAGCTTTGAGGGACTGGCTGAAAGAACTCACGGACGGCAGAAACAGTGGTACGATTGTACCGCCTGGAACTGTACCTTGGCAGTGGGACAGAAAGTTCTCGCCCTGAAGCCAACCAAGGCAGACAAGTTGCAGGCCACCTGGCAAGGACCTTACAAAGAGGTGAAACAACTCTGTAACACTACCTACCTGGTAGCTAAATGTTCAGATGAAAGAGTCTAGCGGACCTTCCATGTGAATATGCTCAAAGCGTACCAGAAGAGGTCGGAAGAAGAAAATGCTATATGCTCTTCTGCCGGGGAAGACTCAGAGAACCTTCCCCTGCCAGAGTTGCCCGAGCGGGTTAAGGACAACGTAGGCATAGAGGCAGTCAGGTTAGATGAGCAGCTAGGGAGCAGGTCAGAAGGGCCCTTAGTCAGCATCAGGAAGTGTTCTCCACCACCCCTGGGTACACCGTGCACTGTGCACCGTGTGAAAACCCCAGGACAACTGCCTCTATGGCAAGTGACTTACCAGGTACCCGAGGGATTTAGGGAAGGGATGAGGAAGGAGATCAGGTAGATGCTTGACCTAAGAGTTATCGAGCCATCCAATAGCCCCTGGACATCCCCAGTAGTGTTGGTGCCGAAGCAGGATGGTACGACCCGCTTTTGTGTAGATTACAGAAGACTTAATGACCGCACCATGACTGACACATACCCGATGCCCCAAGTAGATGAACTATAAGATCGCATCGCTCTGGGAAATTTTCTGACCTCCCTTGACCAATGCAAAAGGTACTAGCAAGTTCCACTGGACACAGAAGCAATTCCGAAGTCAGCTTTTTTCCCTCCATTTGGCCTGTACCAGTTTATGATCATACCATTTGGGATGAAAAACATTCCAGCGATTTTTTGATGGCCTCCAGGACTATGCCTGTTCATACCTGGACGACATCGCTATCTACAGCGATACCTGGGAGGAACATTTTCTTCACCTGGGTACCATGTTGGACTGCAAAAAAGAAAAAGCAAGACTAATGGCACTACTATATAGGTATACTTGGGGTTCTCTGTATATAGCAATTTAGATCATGTAAAAATAGTTCACAGAATAAGGTGCTGTGTACTTTCGGTTCTGAAAAGAGAAGGGAATTTCAATCCTTGGATTGAAAGAGATGTACACTTATGGAGCACTCTAAGCCCAAGAGAAGTGGCTATAAGTTAGAACAATTATTAGAGGAGGGAGACTGTTTTACCCGTAATACATTAAAATATAACCTTTATTGGGTATCATTAAAAAATAACGGATCCACAAACAAACATATCATTTATTAAAAACACAGAATGTAGATAAAATTACAATAGGCTGTGTGTAGTATTCCACACAAATAGTGACTTAGGGTGTATTTTCTTGACCAAAGGTTAGATGTCTGTACTTAGAAAAATCCAGTAGTATACTGCATAAGGGTATTAAGTATACTAGATGGAATACTAGTGTAAGGTATCACTTTAAATTCATATACAGTGGATTAGGACTCAGAATAGCCCTTAAATAGTGTTATTCAGTATATATAAAGCCCCGATATTGATTTTGAAAAATTAGTGATCACTTTTGGTGAACTATCATTAGAAATTTATATTTCTCCGTATTTTATAAAATAAATCCAATGATAGAGTTGTAACTCTTCACTATAATCTAGTGATGGAGGGAATTCGATACTTGTCCTCTATTCACTGTAATCTTTTTTTTTTTTTTTTTTTTTTTTAAATCTTTCAATAAACTTTATTTGAGGTTATAAAAATAATACAGGCAAATAACATCGCATTTTCAAAGACACAGGAGAATCACAATACAATTTACAAGTTGAATGTCCAAATAAACATACAAAGAAATGCCTAGTTATGTAAATCAAAGTTAACCTCAGGTTTCGAATAGAAGAGTAACCCCTGACAACATAAAATAAAATCTGGTACAATAGTTTCCCTTTAATGAAAAATAGAGGCCTCTTTTGGACCCCCTGAAAAGGAATTTAAGTCAGGGAAGAGAATTCTAGGGGAGAGAAAAAAAAAAAAAAAGAACAAAAAAAGAACAAAAAGATAACAAAACGGGCCACTTTTGGACCCCAAGTGAGAAACAGTAAAATTCTCAGCTTTTAATTGGGCTAGATAGTAATCATATCAGTAAGAGCGCTAGAACTAGGACTGATGGAGTGAACAATAATGTGTGAGAGGTAAGTAGTATAGGACCCTGAAGCAAATAATTAAACTATATATACATATATATACATACATACAGGCCCCTTGGCGCGTGTCCAACACTAGAAAGCTAGCTTTGCATAATATAGCTCTAGGCTGGTCCCCAGCATTTAACTATACATATAAAATAGCGTAGATAGCAAAGAACAAATGCTCAAAACATACAATAGAAATTTGATATATCAATAATATGGAAGCATCTGCTCTGGAGTACATTATGGCATAGGTTTGTGTCCAGTGCTGCAGGCAATCTTGAGTCATTGAGTTTCTCACGTTAAAATAAATAAAAATACAGAGATGAACTCCAAAAATCAAAACACAAACTATATGAACTGCAACGCTGGATCAGCTGCAGGTGAACAGTGAAAAAAGAAAAGAAAAAAAAAAAAAAAAAAAGTTCTGGGGCACTGACCGCCAAGAGCTGAGAATACCTTCTCTTATAGCATATGTAGATAAACCGAATGCCCCTACTAAGTGCTATAACGCGTTGATCCAAATAGGCTGACTGCCATAAGCAGAGGTCAACTATTCTTTCTTATATGGGCAAGGCAAATACTATGGGAAGGTTGCCTATATAGTACCTCTCTATCTGTAAATATGAAATTATTTTACATAAAGGGGATATCTCTAGTTGATACTGACCTGATCTACAGGTAACCATTGGCATATTCACATCAAATATCTATAATGTCAGTTAACAACAACTAGCTAGGCTTGGACCCTCTAAGCTCAATTTATAACAGAGATAGGACATGCAAAAATTAAAACAGTTAAACAGTATATAACATGCGGCAACAAGCAAACTCAGCGGGCTAGGCAGGGTTTGATTCCCCCACTAAAAGACATTTTGCAATATATAGAGGTAGAGAGAAAAAACAATAAATATAACATGGAAATATATTGTAGTTGCAGGAGTTGTAGTTACTCCAAATCAAACTATTTGCTCACTCTAAACGACTTTTCCTAGGGGAATTTGCGGTCCATTTAAGAGTCTTTCAATCGATCTCCTGTTTCTGTGACACGGCCAGGATGTAAGTGTTCCGTGCAAATAACATAATTAAAAAGTCAAGACCCATCCGACCCTATAAGTTCTGTAAATGAAAGTACACATAGTCATGTGTAGGGACAGCCAGAAGTCTAGTAAGCTAAGCTCCACAAGCTTGATGGGCTCGTACATGTCACAATAGTGAGCTGCATGGCGACAAAATGTGTCAGCAAACATGATTACCCTACTCCAGCTTGCAAAAGTGACCAACCTCTCCCAAGCAGACCGAGTGTTAGCTGAGCAGGCATGGCCCACCGGGATCCCAGCAGTCTTCCAAAATAAACACCTTCCCAGATCCGATCGCATTACACACCATGATGGTAGGTACCACCATTTTATGAGCAATGCGGACGTTAGCTTTGCTAGTTATCGCTCCACTAGCCTGTGGATATTTGGAGTCTGATGTCAGGCATAGCAGGCTGGGGGACACTGTAGGTTTAGGCTGCAGCATGACTGTAACGGCACTCTCACCCCTCAGCCACAGCATCACACGCTATCGGGGAATGGAGTCTCGGGGATCCGCCTGCGTCTTTAACAACTCTCTCATCCACTTCGGCTGTTGACTATTTAGGCTTCCGACATCAACCAGGGGTCCGGTCTCCACCATTGCTGATAGAACTGGGCAATATTCAACCCTCATAACTGAGGACTCCTGATCCGGATGCGGTGGGACTATCAGACCCCCAGCAGACATCCTCACTTCCACCGGGGAGGGCCATGGGGACATCACCAAAAGTCTCTCGCTCTCTCCACTGTAAGTAGTCGACATCTCTGGTATGGCGTGAACTGCGATTATGTGAGGACTTATGCTGGCCGGTGGATGTGTCCCTTTCCAGTGCTCACCTTCTTCAGTAGGTTCAGTGGGAGGTGTAGGGGATTCCCCCGAGTCGCCACAACTCTCCCTGAATCGCTTGCGTTTTTGGTAGATCCCATCGAAGCAGTTTTTACACAGCTTATGTAGTTCTTGGAAGTGCTCTTCTAGTAGATTTAATAATGTCTCCTCCGCTATTTTCTCCATGTTAGCAGACATTTAGCCCTGAGAGATCAGTGCTAAGAACTATAACGACAGAGGCAAGTGCCCTGCCGGGGGGTTGAGTAATAGGCCGCAACCTTAAAAGTTCTCCGGTAGGCTGAATTCAGCGTCAAATCCAAGGATACTGGTATTGTTCACAAAAGCCTTCTCTTCCGTAGAATAATAGATAAAAATTACTATTTGATGGGGTGGTGGAGAGAGGATTGTGCGTGGATTAGCACCAAGATTTGAAGAAGTAGTCAGTCTTGCGACCTATCATGGCCGCCGCCCGGAAGTTCCCCCTATTCACTGTAATCTTAAGTGATAAACAGTACTTATGTGATTCTCATATATTTCCCCAAGTTCAGAGTATAAAGATGTCAATATATACACCTGTTTATATCCCAGTCTGAGGTCCGTTTGTGGGAGTTTGCTACTGTAATATATTTGTGGGAGCTTACTTATTATATTACCAATTTCTGAAAAAATGGTTGGTTTCCCACCTTAATATAGTGAAACTTTTATTATACTGTAATCATGGTATGTATTTCAACATAATAAGCTGTAATGACTTGAAAAAATAATAAAGTAAAACACTTAAGGAATATCTTGTATTGTCCTAAGTTCATTGGTATATAGTTATCTTTAGAGGCTAGTGTTGCTGATACTTATTTGCTCCTAATTCTAGGTCAGTTTGTTAGAGCTTGCTGCTATGGTATCAGTAAAAATTATCCAAACGAACTTGGAATTATTGTATAATTATCCAAAGTGTTTATAGTAAAAGTTTACAATGCTATCATGATAGCCTTTGTTTCAACATTATATACTATGATGGCTTATGGTGGTCGGATACAGCACTCGTAAAGTATAGTCACTATAGAAACTTATAGAAATGGTCTTGTACTTCAACAAGTTTTCAGCTCCGGGTTATATAATAACCTAATATTGGTATAAACTACACCAGTTAAATAAATCAGATATTAATTACAATGGGTCCTACTGCAGCTTAGAAGCGTGTGTAAACCTATTGCTTGAATTAACTTTAAACAGCCTGCTCACTATATTCTTGTATAGGCACCGCTGCAGCTTAAGAGCATATATTATCAGATAGCTTAAATTGAATAAAACAAACTGCCCACATTATATGTTTATGTTCGGCTAGTCGCCGAAAAATAACTAAAGTTAAGAGGTTTGTTTATCCAGGGAAAGCCCGCAATATATCTATGCATTCGGCTGACAGCCGTTAGTCAACTAGTAATATGAGGCGTTTTTAATAAACATCGCTATTAGATTAACCTTGTCATTAAATTCTGCAAATTAAAAAAGTTGTGCTTTTAGCATATCAAGTTGCTAAGCCCTAACATGTTTCGCCACCAACGTGGCTTTCTCAAAGGGTAAATCGTGGTGTTCGGCGTGGTCTTTTAACAGCTCGTATCACTCCCCTTTTCCGTGACGTCATCGCCTATCAGAATGGATGTTCGTCTGTGCCAATTGTCATCTCTCTAAAGTGCTTGCTTGATGTGATCTAGCACCTGAGTGGATGCTTGTCGATTGGAGTTCTAAGCTTATAATGAATGAAAAATGTAACAATTCTCTCGTTATAATTTAATCAATGTATTAAGTGTTATAAGGTTATCTCAATATGTGTTTTAATCGCAACTGTTGGAATCAGTGTACTTATGTGCTCTATCCACATTGTTATTGAATGGCATGCTGGGAATGTTATAGTTAAATTGTATATGTATATGTAACGGATAGATGTTGTTACACAATTCCCATAATAGTCATTATAATTTCCTGTATCAGATACTTATGGTTAACAGGTTATATCACTATACATGGAATAGATACGTTGAGATAGGATTAATTTGTTATAGGTCCCTAATTTGAAAGTATCCATTTAGTATCATGCCACTGCAATTACCATGGTAGAATTGTAGGTGATTTACTTTCGATGATAATTACCAAATTCATGTGTAGTATTATTCTTATTAGGTGTTACTTGTGGTATTTTAAAATCTCTATATTTTAGATTTTGAAGTCGCACGTATAGGTTTTGTGCAATTCCTAAGTATACCATATTATAAAGAATCAGGTTTTTTCTAATATTACATTATAGTGAAGTGAATATAGAGGCTGTGTAAGAGTGCGGTTTAAGATATTGTGATTTAGATTCTGAGTACGTTATAAATAATAGTAGTTATCAAAATAATAAAATAAAATAACACAGAGGCTGTAAAAAGTGAACCAATTATGTTAGTTATGTGTGTGGAGTCATGGGTGATTCTAAGTAAAAGATATTAATTGTGTGGGGTCATACAACAACTAAAAGTGAGTGCTCTCAACAAGGAAAGGAAAAAATGAAAAAAATGTGCAAGACGATGTGAAAAAAATGGTTGCATGGATTAGAGTGAGGAAGGGATAGGCCGCAATACTCTACGGTGTGTGTGTGCTAATGAGTAAGTGCTAGGTACGTGAGCTAAATAAAGTGCCTAGCATTGTGATGGGGACGTTATCATTGTATTAATCAAATATTAAAACATTTTTTATTTGGTGTCACTCTATCTCACACTATCTTAACCTGTTCTAGTTGATTCAATTCTTATTGGTCCAAGGATATTCTCTAGTAAAGAAAATATCATTTCTCTTGATTCATATATTAACCAAAGTACTGGCGTATATGTTTATATGGTTCTTCCTCTATCTTATTGAGTTACACTGATTCAGTTTACAGATAAGAAACATAATTTATTATGTTCGATCAACCCATTGGGTTGAGTGGCATTTAACAGGTAGATCATCTACTTTCAATTGTAGTAGTTGTTTCTCTTTGTCTCCACCTCTAATGCCATATTTAACTTTTTGCACTCCAAAACACTGGAAAGTATTCGGTTTGCCCTGATGGTATTTATAGAAATGTCTAGCCACTGATGTAATGGTTCCTTTTTATTATGTAGGTCTTTGGCTGCATTCTTTATATTTCGTACATGTTCCTGCAACCATGTGTGTAATTTTCCGTGTCGTCATTCCGACGTAGATCTTCGGGCAGTTACAGTCTAAGACATAAATTACACTAGTAGTGTTGCAGTTGATGAAAGATTTAATATTGTGTATTTTATTAAATCTGTCTTTCACAGTGGTGGTCTTTTTCAAAAATTGACAACTTGAGCATGATCAACATGGATAGGATCCTTTTGGCATATTACCTCTTACAGTTTTTTTTTGTCGTATACGAAGTGACTGGGACTCAAAATATCTTTTAGGTTTTTTTTGTCCTTCTGTAGCTGACCTCTATTTTAGGTCCTATTAGTTTCTCCAATACATTATCTGATTGAAGGATGTGCCAATGTTTTTGGATTATCTTGATTATCTCGTGACACTGTGCATTGTAGGTTAACACGAGTCTTGTTTTACCATCCTTCTTTCGAGATTTAGGTTTTAATAAATCTTGTCGGTTTGTTTTGTTTGCTCTGTGCTTGGCCTTTTTGATGGAGGATTTACTTTGTACCCCTCTCTGGCTGAGACGACTGGCTATCTTCTATCGCTCTTTTTTGATATAATTCATCTTCTGAGCAATTTCTCCTTGTTCGTAAGAATTCCCCTATTGGAAGCGATTTGATTGTACATGGAGGCATGTGCACTTGTACTAAACAATAGTGTATTGGTAGCTGTCTCTTTACTGAATACATCTGTCCCCTAGCATTCCATTTTCTTTCTTGAATAATCTCAAGTCCAAGAATGTGATTTCTGTTGGACTGTAATCATATGTTAATTTGATATTTAGATTGTTCTGATTCAAAATTTCTAGGAAACTCTTCAGTTTTTCTTGCGGTCCTTCCCATATCATCAAGATATCATCAATGTATCTCAGCCAGATAGGGATGTGTTGAGTATATTCTTCATTATCGTGTTGTGAAGACTGTATTGTGCTCTCACCAACGTAAGTAGGTGCACAGGGCAGTTCCCATAGCCGTTCCTCTACACTGTAGGTTAGAATTTGTTATTAAAGATGAAATAATTCTTCTTAAGTACAAACTCTAATAATTTTAGAATAAAATGATATGATTTAGATCTTCCTCATTTGTCGTATTAAGGTATACTGTACTGCTTCTAAACCTAACTTCTGTTTGATACTAGTGTAGAGAGCTTCTACATCTGCAGTTACCAGCCACATAGAAGGTCCAAGTTGAATGTCTTGAAGTTGCTGTAGGGTTTCCATAGTGTCCTTGATGAAGGAGGGTATCTGAGTCAAAAATTATCTCAATCTGATGTCAATATGACTCGCTTTCTCAGTAAAGATTTTCATTACCCGACACTATTGGACGGCCTGGTGGGTGTTTTTGATTTTTGTGTACCTTAGGGATTAAATAGAAGGTAGCTACTTTAGGATGATCTACTGTCAAAAACCTTTTTTCCTTGTTGGTAATGATGTTATTGATTCTGGCATTAGATATCAAATCATTATACTGAGTATGAAACTGTTCAGTTGGATTACTCCACAATTTTTTATAGCAAGTCTGATCTGTTAACTGTTTATTGGCTTCTTTTTGGTACTGTTCAATGGGCCAGATGACGATATTGCCCCCCTTATCGGCCTTACGTATAATAACATCATCCCAATCTTGGATTTCTGATAAGGCTCGTTTCTCTTGTTTGGGCAAATTCATTGGTGGTGGTCTTACCACTAACTCAGATATCTCTTTGCATACAATGTTATTAAATATCTGTATACTTGGGCTTTTTGGGGATTTTGGTATATATTTAGATTTAATTGTCATGTTGTTCCGCCAATTATATTGTGGATCTTGTTCATTTTCCTTTAGTAAGTCTTCCATATCTTGCAGTAGAGATAAGTCCTCTGCAGTCCAATTGTATTCTATGCCTGAATCTCTTTGATTTTGCATATCCAAATATTGTTTCCTTAAAAGCAATTTTCTTAGATACAGTTGTATGTCTTTGATGTTTTCAAATTTGTCAAGTGAAACACTAGGGTGTTACGGTTGCCTCCAGGCTGGCTGGAAGTTGGACCGTAGAAAAGGATGCTCCTAGTGTTCACCAAAGGATCATCAGCACCGTAGACATCATAACTGCTGCGTAGCCACCATAAGTAATGAAGACTTAGCTCCAGTAGGTGAACCTCTTCCTTCTGTAGAGCGAAGCAGGATCAGGAACAAGAGCTCTTACAAGAGCTCAGTAGCTAAGGGAGTATGAAGAGCATAGCAATCCCTGTAGTGATTATAGCTGTCCCCTACAAACATGAGTCAAGGCTGCAAGTTAGAGGGTCAGAAAAGGTCTGAAGTGCTGGAACACCCAGGATGCTTTTTATTGAGGTTACATGCAAAAAGGACACTCTCAGGGGAGGCATAAAATCCCCAATCACACATTTAGATAGAGAGACAACGCCCTTTGACAGGCCATAGTAGAATTACATTACTTCAGCAGATAACAAGTTACACACAAGAAAACAATGCAGTCCATCTTATCACTAGCAGTGGGAATGTTTATCACTAAACTTAATTAGAGCTGATGCCAGCAAACTTGTATTTAGAAACTAGCTTCTTGAAGCTGAACAAAGTTAACTCTTTAGTTCTGACCGAAGGGTCTGTCACATAGCACTTAATGGCACACAATGAAAACTAATGCTTTTGTAACAGTGCTCCCTTTCAGTGCTCCCTGCCTGTGTGGTACTTGGTTCAGTAAGCCCTATTTACTGAACCAAGTGGAAGAAAGACAGGGACAAGTTATTTTACAGGTCTGGGGACATAGTCTTAAAGGGGCATTGTTCACCAAAGTCACAATATGTCCCCAGACGGTTCTTAAAGGGCCATACACACCCAATAAAGGTTAATACGTTTTCAGGGGCACAATCTTCAGGGGCCATAGTCATGAGGAAGGAGGCTGGCAAATAGGCTTCTCCACAATCCAGGGAAGCAGGGCAATTTTCCATTTAAAGGGCCAGTTACAAATAGCAGTTTGTAACATATCTCCCCTTTTGGAGGGAGACTAACCAGGCACCTGACCTTCTGTCGGTCAGTGCCTAAGTTAGTCTCGCAACCCACCCACAAATAAACATTAGCAGCAAAGTAGCCCCCCCACAATAAGTAGTACTGGCCTGTAGGTTCCAGGTTGTAGGATGAAAGTGTAGCATCCTCGGCCTTCCTGGCGCAGCTGGGCAAATAGCTGGTGGTACTTGGGGGGCAGAGGCCAGCGGCACTCTGCCCTGGTGCCAGCGCTTCTGCTGGGGTGAGGGGTTTGCAGGCCAGTCCTGTAACAAGGGGATCTGTAGGGCAGAGACCAGCAGCGCTCTGTCCTGATGCCAGCTCTTCTGCTGGGGGAATTGGGGCATAGTCCTGCCCGGTGGCAAAGGGAACGTGGGGGTCAGTGGGGGTTAACATCTCCACTGTTAACCCTAGGCCCAAGTTAGGAGTTAGCTGGGGAGGGGGAGATTGGCTTACCTCCTCCTCCTGATACTCTGGCGGCCGTTGGGAAGGGAGGTCGATGCTCTCTGCTCCCTGTGGAACATGCTGCGGCTGGGGAGAGAGACCGATTTTCTCCTCTCCCTGGAAGGCTGGCTGGAAGTTGGACTATAGAAAAGGATGCTCCTAGCGCTCACCAAAGGATCATCAGCACCGTAGACACCATAACTGCTGCGTAGCCACCATAAGTAATGCAGACTCTATGAACCACCGCTGCTGGGCTGGTATCTCGCCGTCTGCTCTGCGCCCTGGACCTACGACCAGGCTCCAGTAGCTGTCCCCTACAAGGTCAAGGCTGCAAGTTAGACTTTCAGAAAAGGTCTGAAGTGCTGGAACACCCAGCCTGCTTTTTATTGAGGTTACATGCAAAAAGGACACTCTCAGGGGGAGGCATAAAATCCCCAATCACACATTTAGATAGAGAGACAACGCCCTTTGACAGGCCATAGTAGAATTACATTACTTCAGCAGATAACAAGTTACACACAAGAAAACAATGCAGTCCATCTTATCACTAGCAGGCTGACTCTGGAGGTGATTAGACAATGGGAATGTTTATCACTAAACTTAATTAGAGCTGATGCCAGCAAACTTGTATTTAGAAACTAGCTTCTTGAAGCTGAACAAAGTTAACTCTTTAGTTCTGACCGAAGGGTCTGTCACATAGCACTTAATGGCACACAATGAAAACTAATGCTTTTGTAACAGTGCTCCCTTTCTGTGGAACACTCTGCCTTGGTGGTACTTGGTTCAGTAAGCCCTATTTACTGAACCAAGTGGGAGAAAGCCAGGGACAAGTTATTTTACAGGTCTGGGGACATAGTCTTAAAGGGACATTGTTCACCAAAGTCACAATATGTCCCCAGATGGTTCTTAAAGGGCCATACAGCTTAAATTGAATAAAACAAACTGCCCACATTATATGTTTATGTTCGGCTAGTCGCCGAAAAATAACTAAAGTTAAGAGGTTTGTTTATCCAGGGAAAGCCCGCAATATATCTATGCATTCGGCTGACAGCCGTTAGTCAACTAGTAATATGAGGCGTTTTTAATAAACATCGCTATTAGATTAACCTTGTCATTAAATTCTGCAAATTAAAAAAGTTGTGCTTTTAGCATATCAAGTTGCTAAGCCCTAACATGTTTCGCCACCAAAGTGGCTTTCTCAAAGGGTAAATCGTGGTGTTCGGCGTGGTCTTTTAACAGCTCGTATCACTCCCCTTTTCCGTGACGTCATCGCCTATCAGAATGGATGTTCGTCTGCGCCAATTGTCATCTCTCTAAAGTGCTTGCTTGATGTGATCTAGCACCTGAGTGGATGCTTGTCGATTGGAGTTCTAAGCTTATAATGAATGAAAAATGTAACAATTCTCTCGTTATAATTTAATCAATGTATTAAGTGTTATAAGGTTATCTCAATATGTGTTTTAATCGCAACTGTTGGAATCAGTGTACTTATGTGCTCTATCCACATTGTTATTGAATGGCATGCTGGGAATGTTATAGTTAAATTGTATATGTATATGTAACGGATAGATGTTGTTACACAATTCCCATAATAGTCATTATAATTTCCTGTATCAGATACTTATGGTTAACAGGTTATATCACTATACATGAATAGATAACGTTGAGATAGGATTAATTTGTTCGTTAACTGGGGGTGGCGAGGGAAATGAAGTGGGTTGAAATTCTTATATTCAAGGACTGAATCACTTTGTATAATACTTATAGTCCCAGAATCCCAGAACCTAATGCAATAATATACATAGAAATGTACAAATATGTGTGCAAGAGAGATTTGCAACACACAAAGAGAAAGATTGCAGGTTGCTGGATTGTGTAATAACTGTACCCACTGTAGATAAAGGTCAGACACATAAAGAATAAGTAAGTATCAAAATCATCCGATCATTCACATTTATACTAAATAACTTTATTAGTGAAAAAATATATATTGAAAGTCCGGCTGGACTCATACACATGCACACACACACATACTATTAAAACTAGCTGGAACTCAGATAATATTATTGGTATATCAGATAGCACTCCCGTATTCAAATTATAATAACTAGCAGGGAATCTAAACTATTTATAGTGTTGCAATATTGAACCCTGTTAGTATATAATAGATTATAGACAGCAAGAAAAAATAATTGCTGTATTAGTTAGTCCTCCTTTAAGGCAAGTCTGCACTATTAGGATAGGCAAAAACACTGTATAGTCTGAAGTGCTGGGTATTAGTGCATGAATTAGCCAACCCAAGCACAGCCTTAAATATCTGCGTGTTTGAGTCCTAAACTGAGTGAGAGTTGCACTGAAATTATTGTTAACGATACTATTGCTAGTAATAGTTCAAGTGGTCAATATATAGGCCCCATAGATATAAAATATAAGCCTGGATTAAAGAGACAAAATATGTTGAGTGCCTCTTATTGAGCCACAATATAGCTGTTTGCCGTGGTATTTGTGACCTGGTATTCAGGGTGGATATATTTGAACAAATTAGCATAGACCGATATTGTTTGCTACAAACTAACAGACCTTGTCGTAATTTTACCACATCCAATAGTAGTGCTTGATAAGCTAGTTTGAATGTGGTGCAGATAGCCTGCTTTTTAATTAATATAAGTCGCTATTGTTTGCTGCAAACTAACAAGCGTGTCAGCAATTATAACACATCACACCATAGTGCTTAATCAGCCAGTTTGAATGCTGTGCAGTTAGTCTGCTTATTACCGTAAATTTATGAGTTTTAGAAATCTGACCCCTATTATCGGCCAGAGAATTACCACTGAAATACTTAGAGATATCCCATTACAAACAGCCACCAAGTTAAATCGTCTACATTAGACGTGAATGAGGACTAAGCTATAAAAAGGTCTCTTCTATAGCGGAGACCTGATTACTTTTAACTGTCTATGAATATTGGAATAATATCAAGAGTGCTAGCACTGAGTCAGCAAATTAAAAATTGGGGGTTCAGTAACCCCGTGTTCGTGACTCAGTGCTAGCACTCTTGATATTATTCCAATATTCATAGACAGTTAAAAGTAATCAGGTCTCCGCTATAGAAGAGACCTTTTTATAGCTTAGTCCTCATTCACGTCTAATGTAGACGATTTAACTTGGTGGCTGTTTGTAATGGGATATCTCTAAGTATTTCAGTGGTAATTCTCTGGCCGATAATAGGGGTCAGATTTCTAAAACTCATAAATTTACGGTAATAAGCAGACTAACTGCACAGCATTCAAACTGGCTGATTAAGCACTATGGTGTGATGTGTTATAATTGCTGACACGCTTGTTAGTTTGCAGCAAACAATAGCGACTTATATTAATTAAAAAGCAGGCTATCTGCACCACATTCAAACTAGCTTATCAAGCACTACTATTGGATGTGGTAAAATTACGACAAGGTCTGTTAGTTTGTAGCAAACAATATCGGTCTATGCTAATTTGTTCAAATATATCCACCCTGAATACCAGGTCACAAATACCACGGCAAACAGCTATATTGTGGCTCAATAAGAGGCACTCAACATATTTTGTCTCTTTAATCCAGGCTTATATTTTATATCTATGGGGCCTATATATTGACCACTTGAACTATTACTAGCAATAGTATCGTTAACAATAATTTCAGTGCAACTCTCACTCAGTTTAGGACTCAAACACGCAGATATTTAAGGCTGTGCTTGGGTTGGCTAATTCATGCACTAATACCCAGCACTTCAGACTATACAGTGTTTTTGCCTATCCTAATAGTGCAGACTTGCCTTAAAGGAGGACTAACTAATACAGCAATTATTTTTTCTTGCTGTCTATAATCTATTATATACTAACAGGGTTCAATATTGCAACACTATAAATAGTTTAGATTCCCTGCTAGTTATTATAATTTGAATACGGGAGTGCTATCTGATATACCAATAATATTATCTGAGTTCCAGCTAGTTTTAATAGTATGTGTGTGTGTGCATGTGTATGAGTCCAGCCGGACTTTCAATATATATTTTTTCACTAATAAAGTTATTTAGTATAAATGTGAATGATCGGATGATTTTGATACTTACTTATTCTTTATGTGTCTGACCTTTATCTACAGTGGGTACAGTTATTACACAATCCAGCAACCTGCAATCTTTCTCTTTGTGTGTTGCAAATCTCTCTTGCACACATATTTGTACATTTCTAGGATTAATTTGTTATAGGTCCCTAATTTGAAAGTATCCATTTAGTATCATGCCACTGAAATTACCAATGGTAGAATTGTAGGTGATTTACTTTCGATGATAATTACCAAATTCATGTGTAGTATTATTCTTATTAGGTGTTACTTGTGGTATTTTAAAATCTCTATATTTTAGATTTTGAAGTCGCACGTATAGGTTTTGTGCAATTCCTAAGTATACCATATTATAAAGAATCAGGTTTTTTCTAATATTACATTATAGTGAAGTGAATATAGAGGCTGTGTAAGAGTGCGGTTTAAGATATTGTGATTTAGATTCTGAGTACGTTATAAATAATAGTAGTTATCAAAATAATAAAATAAAATAACACAGAGGCTGTAAAAAGTGAACCAATTATGTTAGTTATGTGTGTGGAGTCATGGGTGATTCTAAGTAAAAGATATAATTGTGTGGGGTCATACAACAACTAAAAGTGAGTGCTCTCAACAAGAAAGGAAAAATGAAAAAATGTGCAAAACAATGTGAAAAAAATGGTTGCATGATTAGAGTGAGGAAGGGATAGGCCGCAATACTCTACGGTGTGTGTGCTAATGAGTAAAGTGCTAGGTACGTGAGCTAAATAAAGTGCCTAGGCATTGTGATGGGGACGTTATCATTGTATTAATCAAATATTAAAACATTTTTTATTTGGTGTCACTCTATCTCACACTATCCTAACCTGTTCTAGTTGATTCCAATTCTTATTGGTCCAAGGATATTCTCTAGTAAAGAAAATATCATTTCTCTTGATTCATATATTAACCAAAGTACTGGCGTATATGTTTATGGTTCTTCCTCTATCTTATTGAGTTACACTGATTCAGTTTTCAGATAAGAAACATAATTATTATGTTCGTTCAACCCATTGGGTTGAGTGGCATTTAACAGGTAGATCCATCTACTTTCATATTGTAGTAGTTGTTTCTCTTTGTCTCCACCTCTTATGCCAAATTTAACTTTTTGCACTCCAAAACACTGGAAAGTATTCGGTTTGCCCTGATGGTATTTATAGAAATGTCTAGCCACTGATGTAATGGTCTTTTTATTATGTAGGTCTTTGGCTGCATTCTTTATATTTCGTACATGTTCCTGCAACCATGTGTGTAATTTCCGTGTCGTCATTCCGACGTAGATCTTCGGGCAGTTACAGTCTAAGACATAAATTACACTAGTAGTGTTGCAGTTGATGAAAGATTTAATATTGTGTATTTTATTAAATCTGTCTTTCACAGTGGTGGTCTTTTTCAAAAATTGACAACTTGAGCATGATCAACATGGATAGGATCCATTTGGTATATTACCTCTTACAGTTTTTTTGTCGTATACGAAGTGACTGGGACTCAATATATCTTTTAGGTTTTTTGTCCTTCTGTAGCTGACCTCTATTTTAGGTCCTATTAGTTTCTCCAATACATTATCTGATTGAAGGATGTGCCAATGTTTTTGGATTATCTTGATTATCTCGTGACTCTGTGCATTGTAGGTTAACACGAGTCTTGTTTTACCATCCTTCTTTCGAGATTTAGGTTTTAATAAATCTTGTCGGTTTGTTTTGTATGCTCTGTGCTTGGCCTTTTTGATGGAGGATTTACTGTACCCTCTCTGGCTGAGACGACTGGCTACTTCTATCGCTCTTTTTTGATATAATTCATCTTCTGAGCAATTTCTCCTTGTTCGTAAGAATTCCCCTATTGGAAGCGATTTGATTGTACATGGAGCATGTGCACTTGTACTAAACAATAGTGTATTGGTAGCTGTCTCTTTACTGAATACATCTGTCCCTAGCATTCCATTTTCTTTCTTGAATAATCTCAAGTCCAAGAATGTGATTTCTGTTTGACTGTAATCATATGTTAATTTGATATTTAGATTGTTCTGATTCAAAATTTCTAGGAAACTCTTCAGTTTTTCTTGCGGTCCTTCCCATATCATCAAGATATCATCAATGTATCTCAGCCAGAGAGGGATGTGTTGAGTATATTCTTCATTATCTGTTGTGAAGACTGTATTGTGCTCTCACCAACGTAAGTAGGTGCACAGGCAGTTCCCATAGCCGTTCCTCTACACTGTAGGTTAGGATTTGTTATTAAAGATGAAATAATTCTTCTTAAGTACAAACTCTAATAATTTTAGAATAAAATGATTATGATTTAGATCTTCCTCATTTGTCGTATTAAGGTAATACTGTACTGCTTCTAAACCTAACTCGTGTTTGATACTAGTGTAGAGAGCTTCTACATCTGCAGTTACCAGCCACATAGAAGGTCCAAGTTGAATGTCTTGAAGTTGCTGTAGGGTTTCCATAGTGTCCTTGATGAAGGAGGGTATCTGAGTCAAAAATTCTCTCAATCTGATGTCAATATATTGACTCGCTTTCTCAGTAAGATTTTCATTACCCGACACTATTGGACGGCCTGGTGGGTGTTTTTGATTTTTGTGTACCTTAGGGATTAAATAGAAGGTAGCTACTTTAGGATGATCTACTGTCAAAAACCTTTTTTCCTTGTTGGTAATGATGTTATTGATTCTGGCATTAGATATCAAATCATTATACTGAGTATGAAACTGTTCAGTTGGATTACTCCACAATTTTTTATAGCAAGTCTGATCTGTTAACTGTTTATTGGCTTCATTTTGGTACTGTTCAATGGGCCAGATGACGATATTGCCCCCTTATCGGCCTTACGTATAATAACATCATCCCAATCTTGGATTTCTGATAAGGCTCGTTTCTCTTGTTTGGGCAAATTCATTGGTGGTGGTCTTACCACTAACTCAGATATCTCTTTGCATACAATGTTATTAAATATCTGTATACTTGGGCTTTTTGGGGATTTTGGTATATATTTAGATTTAATTGTCATGTTGTTCCGCCAATTATATTGTGGATCTTGTTCATTTTCCTTTAGTAAGTCTTCCATATCTTGCAGTAGAGATAAGTCCTCTGCAGTCCAATTGTATTCTATGCCTGAATCTCTTTGATTTTGCATATCCAAATATTGTTTCCTTAAAAGCAATTTTCTTAGATACAGTTGTATGTCTTTGATGTTTTCAAATTTGTCAAGTGAAACACTAGGGTGTTACGGTTGCCTCCAGGCTGGCTGGAAGTTGGACCGTAGAAAAGGATGCTCCTAGTGCTCACCAAAGGATCATCAGCACCGTAGACATCATAACTGCTGCGTAGCCACCATAAGTAATGAAGACTTAGCTCCAGTAGGTGAACCTCTTCCTTCTGTAGAGCGAAGCAGGATCAGGAACAAGAGCTCTTACAAGAGCTCAGTAGCTAAGGGAGTATGAAGAGCATAGCAATCCCTGTAGTGATTATAGCTGTCCCCTACAAACATGAGTCAAGGCTGCAAGTTAGAGGGTCAGAAAAGGTCTGAAGTGCTGGAACACCCAGCCTGCTTTTTATTGAGGTTACATGCAAAAAGGACACTCTCAGGGGGAGGCATAAAATCCCCAATCACACATTTAGATAGAGAGACAACGCCCTTTGACAGGCCATAGTAGAATTACATTACTTCAGCAGATAACAAGTTACACACAAGAAAACAATGCAGTCCATCTTATCACTAGCAGGCTGACTCTGGAGGTGATTAGACAATGGGAATGTTTATCACTAAACTTAATTAGAGCTGATGCCAGCAAACTTGTATTTAGAAACTAGCTTCTTGAAGCTGAACAAAGTTAACTCTTTAGTTCTGACCGAAGGGTCTGTCACATAGCACTTAATGGCACACAATGAAAACTAATGCTTTTGTAACAGTGCTCCCTTTCAGTGCTCCCTGCCTGTGTGGTACTTGGTTCAGTAAGCCCTATTTACTGAACCAAGTGGGAGAAAGCCAGGGACAAGTTATTTTACAGGTCTGGGGACATAGTCTTAAAGGGGCATTGTTCACCAAAGTCACAATATGTCCCCAGACGGTTCTTAAAGGGCCATACACACCCAATAAAGGTTAATACGTTTTCAGGGGCACAATCTTCAGGGGCCATAGTCATGAGGAAGGAGGCTGGCAAATAGGCTTCTCCACAATCCATGGAAGCAGGGCAATTTTCCATTTAAAGGGCCAGTTACAAATAGCAGTTTGTAACATATCTCCCCTTTTGGAGGGAGACTAACCAGGCACCTGACCTTCTGTCGGTCAGTGCCTAAGTTAGTCTCGCAACCCACCCACAAATAAACATTAGCAGCAAAGTAGCCCCCCCACAATACGTAGTACTGGCCTGTAGGTTCCAGGTTGTAGGATGAAAGTGTAGCATCCTCGGCCTTCCTGGCGCAGCTGGGCAAATAGCTGGTGGTACTTGGGGGGCAGAGGCCAGCGGCACTCTGCCCTGGTGCCAGCGCTTCTGCTGGGGTGAGGGGTTTGCAGGCCAGTCCTGTAACAAGGGGGTCTGTAGGGCAGAGGCCAGCAGCGCTCTGTCCTGATGCCAGCTCTTCTGCTGAGGGAATTGGGGCATAGTCCTGCCCGGTGGCAAAGGGAACGTGGGGGTCAGTGGGGGTTAACATCTCCACTGTTAACCCTGGGCCCAAGTTAGGAGTTAGCTGGGGAGGGGGAGATTGGCTTACCTCCTCCTCCTGATACTCTGGCGGCCGTTGGGAAGGGAGGTCGATGCTCTCTGCTCCCTGTGGAACATGCTGTGGCTGGGGAGAGAGACCGATTTTCTGCTCTCCCTGGAAGGCACACTCCGGCTGGGGAGGGAAGTCGATGCTCTCCCCTCCCTGTAGCTGGGTCTGTCGCTGGGGATCTGGGCCGCCTGCCCAGCATCCCTGTAGGGCCGGTAGAGAGACTGCGGTCCCATCTCCACCTGCCTGCTGGGGGATCCTCCCAGGAACAGTCTATGAGGCCTGCTGCCTCGGGTATCTCTGGTTGGGGTTGGGGAAGGAGACCGGTTGTCTCTTCCCTCTGCACGGTATACTGCCGCTGGGGAGGGAGGTCGCTGCTCTCCTCTCCCTGTAACTCACTTTCTCGCTGGAGACCAGGTGTCCATACCCCCAAACTCCACAGTTGGCGCTCAAAGGCTCGTGCCGCTTCGTTCTCAGTATCCAATTCCCGGATGATGCGACTGACTACCTCCTGCGCAGGGTCTGGACCATATCGGACTAGCCGCCTCTTTACCTCTGGAACGAAATCAGCGCCCTCATAGCGACGGATCCGGTTGAGGTGCTCTTCACAGGGTTCTGACCATTATCTTGTCAGCTCCATGCTGCTGTAGGTAGGGACGCTGCGCAGTGGCTAGCGCTGCCCTCAATAACTCTCATACGATACCAGTGCTGTTGGGGTGCTGCTCCTTGCGCTTGGACGCCATCCCACCGCTGCCGCCAAATGTTACGGTTGCCTCCAGGCTGGCTGGAAGTTGGACCGTAGAAAAGGATGCTCCTAGCGCTCACCAAAGGATCATCAGCACCGTAGACACCATAACTGCTGCGTAGCCACCATAAGTAATGCAGACTCTATGAACCACCGCTGCTGGGCTGGTATCTCGCCGTCTGCTCTGCGCCCTGGACCTACGACCAGGCTCCAGTAGGTGAACCTCTTCCTTCTGTAGAGCGAAGCAGGATCAGGAACAAGAGCTCTTACAAGAGCTCAGTAGCTAAGGAGTATGAAGAGCATAGCAATCCCTGTAGTGATTATAGGCTGTCCCCTACAAGTCAAGGCTGCAAGTTAGACTTTTCAGAAAAGGTCTGAAGTGCTGGAACACCCAGCCTGCTTTTTATTGAGGTTACATGCAAAAAGGACACTCTCAGGGGGAGGCATAAAATCCTGCCAATCACACATTTAGATAGAGAGACAACGCCCCCTTTGACAGGCCATAGTAGAATTCACATTACTTCAGCAGATAACAGATTACACACAAGGAAACACAATGCAGTCCATCTATCACTAGGCAGGCTGACTCTGGAGGTGATTAGACAATGGGAATGTTATCTCCTAAACTTAATTAGAGGCTGATGCCACGCAAACTTGTATTTAGAAACCTAGCTTCTTGAAGCAGAACAAAGTTAACTCTTTAGTTCTGACCGAAGGGTCTGTCACATAGCACTTAATGGCACACAATGAAAACTAATGCTTTTTGTAACAGTGCTCCCTTTCTGTGGAACACTCTGCCTTGGTGGTACTTGGTTCAGTAAGCCCTATTTACTGAACCAAGTGGGAGAAAGCCAGGGACAAGTTATTTTACAGGTCTGGGGACATAGTCTTAAAGGGACATTGTTCACCAAAGTCACAATATGTCCCCAGATGGTTCTTAAAGGGCCATACACACCAAATAAAGTGTTAATTACGTTTTCAGGGGCACAATCTTCCAGGGGCCATAGTCATGAGGAAGGAGGCTGGCAATAGGCTTTTCCACAATCCAGGAAGCAGGGGCAAATTTTCCATTTAAGGGCCAGTTACAAATAGCAGTTTGTAACATAGGGCAAAAAGACAGACCTTTAGATAACAATGAATTATGGTCTTCTGATAACATTTTGTTATAAAATTCAGGATTTTCATTGTTTCATTTTGATTTTTGAGAAGGGGCTGGGACTTCTGCCTTTTTGCTGGCCGAATGCCAAATGCATAGATATATTGCAGGCTTTCCCTGGATAAACAAACCTCTTAACTTTAGTTATTTTTCGGCGACTAGCCGAACATAAACATATAATGTGGGCAGTTTGTTTTATTCAATTTAAGCTATCTGATAATATATGCTCTTAAGCTGCAGCTGTGCCTATACAAGAATATAGTGAGCAGGCTGTTTAAAGTTAATTCAAGCAATAGGTTTACACACGCTTCTAAACTGCAGTAGGACCCATTGTAATTAATATCTGATTTATTTAACTGGTGTAGTTTATACCAATATTAGGTTATTATATAACCCGGAGCTGAAACTTGTTGAAGTACAAAGACCATTTCTATAAGTTTCTATAGTGACCTATACTTTACGAGTGCTGTATCCGACCACCATAAGCCATCATAGTATATAATGTTGAAACAAACACTATCATGATAGCATTGTAAACTTTTACTATAAACACTTTGGATAATTATACAATCATTCCAAGTTCGTTTGGATAATTTTTACTGATACCATAGCAGCAAGCTCTAACAAACTGACCTAGAATTAGGAGCAAATAAGTATCAAACACACTAGCTCTCTAAAGATAAACTATATACCAAATGAACTTAGACAATACAAGATATTCCTTAAGTGTTTTACTTTACTTATTTTTTCAAGTCATTACAGCTTATTATGTTGAAATACATACCATGATTACAGTATAATAAAAGTTTCACTATATAAAGGTGGGAAACCAACCATTTTTTCAGAAATTGGTAATATAATAAGTAAGCTGCCACAAATATATTACAATAGCAAACTCCCACAAACGGACCTCAGATTGGGATATAAACAGGTGTATATATTGACATCTTTATACTCTGAACGTGGGGAAATATATGAGAATCACATAAGTACTGTTTATCACTTAAGATTACAGTGAATAGAGGACAAGTATCGAATTCCCTCCATCACTAGATTATAGTAAAGAGTTACAACTCTATCATTGGATTTATTTTATAAAATACGGAGAAATATAAATTTCTAATGATAGTTCACCAAAAGTGATCACTAATTTTTCAAAATCAATATCGGGGCTTTATATATACTGAATAACACTATTTAAGTGCTATTCTGAGTCCTAATCCACTGTATATGAATTTAAAGTGATACCTTACACTAGTATTCCATCTAGTATACTTAATACCCTTATGCAGTATACTACTGGATTTTTCTAAGTACAGACATCTAACCTTTGGTCAAGAAAATACAACCTAAGTCACTATTTGTGTGGAATACTACACGCAGCCTATTGTAATTTCATCTACATTCTATGTTTTAATAAATTATATGTTTGTTTGTGGATCCGTTATTTTTTATATGATACCCAATAAAGGTTATATTAATGTATTACGGGTAAAAACCGTCTCCCTCCTCTAATAATTGTTCTAACTTATAGCCACTTCTCTTGGGCTTAGAGTGCTCCTAAGTGTACATCTCTTTCAATTCAAGGATTGAAATCCCTTCACCATGTTGAACTGCATTAGGGATGTGGGACTGACTTTAAAGCCAGAGAAATGTAGCATAGTGATGTCCGAGGTCCAGTACCTTGGACAATTGGGTGGGCTGTGGGCGACAGTGTCCCAAACCTGCAAAGTATGAGGCCATTGCCCAGTGGCCCACTCCCCAGATGATAACCCAGGTCTTAACTTTCCCTTGGGATGGCAGGGGGTATTACCAAAGGTTTGTCCCTGACTCACAGCACAATTGCTAAGCCCCTTACTGACCTGACAAGAAAAACCTCCCCGACAGGTCCTGTGGTTGAGGCTGCGAGGCTTGGTGTTTGAGACTTTGACATCAGCACCAATTATATTTTGCTTCTGACCCAAACAAACATTTTTGTGGTCACAGATGCCTCTACTTTTGGGTTGGAAGCAGTACTGAGCCAAGTGGGGGCACATGGTAGTGAGCACATCAGTGGCTTACATCAACCGAAAGCTGCTACCACCTGGAAGTGGGGTATGCTGCTATAGAGAAGGAGTGTTTGGCACTGGTGTGGGCATTGAAAAAGTTACAAACCATACCTCTATGGTTTGATGGTTCCACGTTGCTCACTGACCACAACCCTTTGATCTGGCTCAACCGGGTCTCCAAAAACAATGGGCACTTACTGCCCTGGAGTCTTGCCCTGCAGCCCCTACAACTTTACAGTGCAATATCGTCTGGGAAAGCAAAATAGGAATGCTGATCGGCCTTTCCCGGCAAACAGATTTTTTAAGTTGTCCTTTACTCCCGGATCATCCCCAAGCTGACCCCGTGGTGGTTGAGCCCAGGTCCTGCCGGACGATGGAGCAGAGGGGGAGTATTGTAATGAACCAAGGGCCTACAGAGATACCACCTTTCTACAGGGAGAAGGTTCGGGGCAGTTTAGTGGTTTGAGCGGCTGAGGCACAAGCCCCTGATGCCGATTTGGGACTATTTGCGGACAGACTAAGTACACATGTCAGTAACGGGACCCCAACACCATTTTCACTCGTAAATCGCATGTTTTCCACGACAATGGGATTATTAGGAACGCTGAGGGGCAGGGGTTTGGTTGAGACTCATGTCTTTCAGGGCAGGAATCTGTATCCCACGTAACCGGATCCCTGGAACTAGTTTCATTCACCTCTAATCCCCACACGGATGACTTATTTCTTATCAATAGAACCTTGCTCAGACTCTTAGGCATCACTTATCCCATTATCATCAAAGAGAGCCTGCATGCCAGAGTCAGAATGACTGTTATCTGTGTCAAAAGCCTTCCCATTGTTCCCTGTTTGATCTGATTACCTTCCCATTGGCCACCCTTTGATATGATTACCCAGTTGAAGAAGGATTGTCCCTTAAAGGGACAGTCTACCATAGAATTGTTATTGTTTTAAAAGATAGATAATCCCTTTATTACCCATTCCCCAGTTTTGCATAACCAACACTGTTATATTAATATACTTTTTACCTCTGTGATTACCTTGTATCTAAGCCTCTGCAGACTGCTCCTTATCTCAGTTATATTAATATACTTTTTACCTCTGTGATTACCCTGTATCTAAGCCTCTGCCAGACTTCCCCTTATCGCAGTTATATTAATACACTTTTTACCTCTGTGATTACCCTGTATCTAAGCCTCTGCACACTGCCCCTTATCTCAGTTATATTAATATACTTTTTACTTCTGTGATTACCCTGTATCTAAGCCTCTGCAGACTGCCCCTTATGTCAGTTATATTAATATACTTTTTACCTCTGTGATTACCTTGTATCTAAGCCTCTGCACACTGCTCCTTATCTCAGTTATATTAATATACTTTTACCCTCTCTGATTACCCTGTATCTAAGCCTCTGCAGGACTGCCCCTTATCTCAGTTATATTAATACACTTTTTACCTCTGTGATTACCCCTGTATCTAAGCCTCTGCACACTGCCCCTTATCTCAGTTATATTAATATACTTTTTACTTCTGTGATTACCCCTGTATCTATGCCCTCTGCAGGACTGCCCCTTATGTCAGTTATATTAATATACTTTTTACCTCTG